>NC_088171.1:5807510-6107965 GCF_028769735.1 Zonotrichia leucophrys gambelii | reverse complement strand
TAGAGCTGCAATGGTCTAATTGCCAGCAGCAGAATAACAGAGTCAGCTGTTTGCACCTTGCCCTAGTGCAGCTCCCCAGTTTCTGGTGCAGCTGGGGCTGTGTTGCTGGATGCTGTCTGACATGTTCTGGCTCTTTGACATTTTTCCAGGCTCTGTCCTGCCAAGTTCTGGGTGAGAGCTGCAGCAGCACTGGTGGAAGGAGCCGATAGCAGAAGAAACAAGCACGGAGCATGTTTCTTCTCTACCCTTCAGGAGTGTGATAAGCCTTTACAAGGGGCTTTAAATCACAGCCTGGAGGATGCATAAAGGCAAAGGAATGTTACTACAGCTCAGAGAGATCAAAGTGCTGCATCACTGTGCGTGTAGTGAGCACACTGACAGGAGGGTGATGGGGAGAAACTGCCACAAAAACTCTGCTTTTGGTGCTCATGGAGACCATGAAAACAGGCATCTGCTGCAATTTTACATGGGGGTATTAATTACCTTAGTAAAATGCCACAACACAGAAGAAAACAAATGTTTGTTTTGTTGTTGGTTTGGGTTTTTTTTTTCTGATAATGCCTTAGAAAGAGTTAGGACTGACACAAACACTTTGAGGAGCACCACAACACATGGTCATTCCTTCATCCCTGATATGCAATGAGCTCAGTGACAGAATTCACCAAACCACAGAGAATCCTGCCCCACAGTGAACACTATTTTAATGTATCCTGTTAAGAAAAATCAAGGTCATAGTAAGAATAAAGGTAGCTAAAGTTTCTATAGCAACAATTACTAGGATGCAGTTGCCAAAGGTGCCTTCTTGTTGTTCCTGAAGTAGATTTACTGGCTGCTTTTTCCTTCCTGTTCACTAGTTTTTTGGTAATATCAGTACAGACATGATGCAAATGTCCTTTCATTGTCAGGATCATTTTGTAGACTATTCCTGCCCATGAGCTGAATACACAGGACATATCATGTGTAAGGGAAAAAAATTAAGCAGCCTGATCCAAAGAGGGTACAACTGACTTAAAACATGCACATTTTTCTGTAAAACTAGCTCCTTGTTGTAATTGCTAATGAAAAAGTGTAAAGAAAGAATTTAAGTTTTTCTTTCGTGTCTGTTTGTTTACTTTGTACATTGACAGCATCTTGTCTCTTTCTCCTAATGGACAAATTTCCTTGCTGCTTCTACTGCTCAACCAAACCTTCAGGCAGGAGGGGAAATAAAAACAGCAACCAAAGCACAGCAGACAAACATCCCTGTGAAATTCCAGCAGGATGAAAGTGAAAATGCTTTAGAGCTGAAATGCATTTTCCTTTCTCAGAGACAGATAATTCCACGCTGCTGCAGCCCCCATAAAAGCTGGAATTGCATGGGAGGGTTGGTGTGGCCTGACAAGGATGTGTTCCACACTGGGAACCTGCTCTGGTGGTGTATATATATATATATATATATTTTTTTTTTTTTTTTTTTTAATATGAAGTATGTGGTGGTACCTACTGTTACCTGCTGCTCTGCAGCCTTCACAAATGATGCTCCACTTGATGCCAGAACTTGATTTCACTAAGGAAACATCATTTTCCACCTTCTGCTCCCACCTAAGATCTCTCAATTATTTGACCATTGCACTGGGTCTTTACTGCACCTTCCTTGAGGCTGAAACAAGGTGTTCAACATTGGATATGTACTGGGGATTAAATTGAGAAGCAAATTTATAGAATTTGTAATCCTTTTTAAAAATCAGACTATCTGAGCTTTCTCCATTTATTTTAAACAAATAAAATAGAAAATAATGACATTGCAAAGAGAAACAATTTGTGTATATCCCAGTGCAGCAACATCCAAATGAACTACTAAATTTAGCCTCCAAACACATCTAAAAACATCGACAACTGCAAATGCACTACTTTTTTGGAGGTTTTTTTTGTTAAGAGAGCCTTACTGTTAGCACTGCTCCCAGTCTGACCAATATGTCACCCAGAGCAAATAATTTTTCTATCAGTGTAGTTTTCTGAATGTGCTTGTTGTGAAACACCAAGTAGGTGTCATTTTGAGCCAGAGAATATCATTGATCACAATCATTTGATTTTCTCTCTCCTCCAAAAGTTACTTCTTCTTTCTATTGTACTCTGTTCCTTGCAAGCACAAAACAAATTCTTGCAATACACCAAGGGGGAAAATGCAGTTGGATAAACAAAATGAAAAGCAGCAAAAAAAAGTTCTGTTTGATTAAAGGAAGAAAAGTCAGATTTCAGGTTTCAAGGAGGTTTCTGAGGCATCACATGGGAAAAAAACCCACAGACAGATTTGCCCTTGTGCACCTAAGAAATTTGCCATCTCCCTGACATTCCTACTAAGTCTCTGCAGCATGGTTTTTAAAGCAGATTCTTGAGGTTGCTTGAGCATATCTAGAAATGCAAATAAATGGGGTTTTTCCTGCCTGCCTGCCAAGTCAAGTACTAGAGACATGTTTGCTGCAGCTGAGTGACATACATCTATTCAAATCCCTTCTGAACTGGAATCAATATTGCCTAGATCCATTACCTCCTGCTTTATTGGCAGCTTGGGTGCTTGTTCAGAAAACAGTCCCTCCCAGTAATGTAATAAAGCCCCCACCTTGGAGATAGTTAGATTGCCTGTGATATAGAATCCACTGATGATCATTTCCCTGCTGATTTTGGCTTGCTACTCCAGCTCAGGTTGCAGTCTCCATCACTACACACTCTTACATTAGACCGCTTGAGTCTCATCACCTAACAATTGCCACAGCAGATTTATTTGGATTTTTTTTTAACTCTTCCATAATAACGGTGACCAGACAAACCTCAGAGTGTCATTAACATGCTTTTAAAAATGCACTGAAATGGCTTCTTCAATTACCTCAAGATTTAATATCCTGGCCACAACACAGATATCCCTCACTCTAACAACAAATCCTTCCAGGAGAGAACACACAACACCACCCTTCCCTGAATTCCCTTTGGGTCCTCAGTGTGTCCCAGAGGCTGATGAATTCAAACTGTGAGCAAAAGCACATTCCACAAATGCTGAGAACACTCAGACATGGCCTTGCCAGCTCTCTCTCTTTACCCCACCTTCCTGATGCCTTGGTGGGCTCCCAACCCAAGAGTCCTCACTTGTCATGAATTTCATTACTAATAAATGAGGGAACCACAACCTCATGCATCTGCTTCCTCTGAAGTCCCCTCCCTTGCTCCTGTGCTGAAAACTGCCCCAGAAGGTCCCAAGAATGCAGATTTTGGTTTACTGTTGACCACTCTTGCTCTTGGCTTCAACCATTGAAGGGTGAGAGAAAACAAATCAACTTAGGTACGTCAGCCTGTAAATGATGCTCTGCCTGTCCCAACAGGTGGGAATACATGACTTTACACATCCCCTGGGGCCTGAGGATCATCTTTCTAATTATCCTCCTGCCTTTAAACAACAGCAGTGGATGACTGGCAGCAACTCTGTGCAATGTGTAGCAGATGAGACAACGCTTGGTAATTCTGAGCTAAAAAACCCCAGTGTAAGTAGGAATATTTATTACCCATTTTTAGGCATTTAAACCTTACCCAGTGGTATTAAATACTTAACTAAAACAGCAAAAGGCTGAAGAAGAAAGAAAGGAGGCATAAAGGGAAAGTTGGTTTCCCTTGATGTCACAAATATTGGCAGTTTTGATGTATTTATCAAAACAAGTACAAGAACACTCCGTTTGAAGGTGTCATTTTTGTTCTCTTATACTCAAGAACTGCAAGTTCTCCCCTGGCTGTTTCAGGCTGTAGCTCTCTTGTGGGCACAGTGCCTCCACCAGAGATTTTCTCCAACCATGGCTTTTTGATGACACTCAAATTTATTAGCTTTAACAGGAAGGAAAGAGGGTGAGTTTGCTCATTTACCTTGCTACAAACTAACCCTTAAATCCATACAGGCTGCCAATATAGAAATACTCCATGGATATTGGATTGGTGTGTAACTTCCCAGCAGTTGAACAATTCCAAAGCAGTAGCAATCAACCCTTTCAGCACTGCCCATGAGCAGCAGCTTCCCACTACCACAGCTCAGGTCACCAGCAAGAACAATGAATATTCCATCACACACAAAATATTATTGCTATGCAGAGCACTTGTTGTTTCCCAATATTGGTTTGCAAAGGCTGAGGTTCACCAGCACAATGGAGGTTGCCAGATCCTGGGATTCCCGGGAAACATCCCAATAGCCTTGGAGTTCTGCCTGAGCCTGGATAAACACAATGTATTACAATCAACAAAGGCCCTAATTAATGGATGCTGACATTGTACCTCCCGAGGAACAAACAAAGGGGAAAGCATGGCCCTCTGCCCAAGCATCTTGGAGTCTAACTCAGGCTGGCAATACACATCAGACACACCAGGCCTGCAGAGGGAAGGCTGACACTGAGCTTTGAGCTTTCCCTTTGTCTCATGTCAATACAAATACAGGCAGTGGCAGCAGAAAGCAAAACATCTCTCCCCAGCACCTGAGGGCTTTTCTTGCCTTTTTGTCCACAAGCAAGTTCAGATATCATCTTCCCTTCATCTCCCTGCACACACATGCCTTTATTTTTTTTTTCCTCATTAAATTGCTCCTAAATGAAACCTTTTATTTCTTTTTGCATTCTTTCACATTTGGTTCTACCAGCTCAGAACATCTTCCTCCAGAAGTAGATCATCTCACCTCCTCCCCTCTTCTCTTGGCCTAAGACACCCACATCCCTGGTTCAAATGCTCTCACATATTTCCCTCAAAAGCTCCTCTGTCCCACTACTCCAAGGTATTTTCCTCCTCTTTATGCAACTCCCAACAGCCTGCAATCTTTGCATGACTTATAATTTCCTCTGACCATAGGAGATCCCATCTCCTTCCATCCTGTCTGAACTCTTCCACTTCCATCAAGATCATGAGAAGCTGTCAGATAAAATTACAAGCTCTGACAGTGCACTTGTACCCTGGGGATGGGATTCAGGAGGAACCATGGGCATCTAAAGATGGCAGGGATATGAATAAAGTCCTTTATGCAGAGGATGTTAGTATACCCCCGGATCTCTTCACTGTCTATACAACAAGAAAATACATGAAATACATGTAGTCCATAATCAAATCAAGTGCAAATGTAGATCACAATTCAACCCTGAGTACCTTTCCACTTCCAAAACATGCTATTTTTGGGGCATTTGTTGATTTGTTTATCTTGCTTTGCCAAAAGCCAGGAATTCATCATCAGTTTCAATCCCTCCAGGTGTTCTGTTTCATTTCCATTAAAATACTCTCCACTCAGCCAAAATTTTACTTAGTTTTCACAATTTTTTACTGAGAAATTCAAATGTATTGAAAAAGAACTGTAATAAGGCCCCTAAAGATTTTAAATCTGAGTAAATGACACATAGAAACTTCTCCTCCCTACAGTTGAGAAAATTGTATTGCTATGCACAATATTGCCATTATCCTCTCTACTATTATGCCTAGTCCTAAGGAAGTTGAAAGAGCTACTTCATGCTGGTGAAAAGTGGACAGAACTAGAGGAAAATGTAGTAATAATAATAATAATAATAATAATGAAGGCAACAAAACCAGACCAGAATTGAAGATATTTTTCAAGTACTTACCCAGCATCAGAGCTGTTGCCACACAGTAACACATCTTCTGTACCATTTTTTATGAAATAGTTCACTGCAACAGAAATAGAGAAATGGCTTTTTAATAAACACATTCTGGGAATGATAACATTCAAAAATATCATCCACCAACCAGCATATTCAATTGGGACAGCAAATGAGAGATGAATGGCACGCTTTTGCTTTGTTTTGCTACTTTTAACTTCTATGAATTGAAAAAATAAATATATGTTTTCAAATATCTGCAAGCACTTGCTGTTTGTGTTCCAAATCAGACCTGTTGAATAAGGTGATGACGGGCTGTGGGTAATGTTTTTAGGAAATTCTATTCAGCCATGTCTCTCTGTCCAAACCAAGAACATTGTTACTAAATTCTGCAAATGTAATGAAACCAAACCATATGTTGCCTGTAACTTTTAGTCTCTACACTGATGAGACACGGATTAATTGAAGTTTGTGGCAGAAATTACTGACTCATAGGTTAAAAACGTAACCAGCTATAACTCAGAATGTAACAATATTAACAAAGCAGCCCACTCCCTCAGTCTGGTGGATTCTGCTCAGCATAGGAAATGCACAGTATAAAGCAAAAGAAATAAAAATACACCCTGTTAAAGACCAAAAAAACAAGGAAGCATTCACAAAGACAAATATTTATCACTGTAGTCATCTGTAATAGCAATGGAGAGAGACAGAAACTTCTCAAGGGAGCCTCAGAAGAGCAAGCTAAATTTAAGCGCTGTGGATCATTCCCAGGTTGACTCTCAATAAGGCTTAAGGAAATTAGCATCTCCAGGCTAATGAGAGACTTTGCATACACACTTCTTCTTCTCTCCCCAGCCAACCAAGTCTAACATGCAGAGTGACAGAACAGGAGGCCAATTTCTTCTCAGAAGGATAAGCAAAGTCAGTGTTCTGGAAGGAGCACAAAGAAAAGATGTTCTAAGGAACATTTCTAAAACCTGGCTGGTGGCAGGGAAGAACAGATAAAAGCATTGCTCTAGAAACATAAGAAATGCAAAACAGAGGTGTGCAGCTCACTGAGGAGGGGTAACTAATCTGGTTTGCTTTGCTGCAGCAGAGAGGATGTGATCTCTCTTGGACAAGGGATGAAGGTGGCAGCCTTGCCTGGTGAGGCCCTGTGAGCAGAGGGGCCTCTGCAGATGCTGCTCACAAGAGGTTCCCCATTCCAGGCTAACCCTCTGCTGTGAAATGTTTTAAAAATCAAGAGTGACAGCTTATCCAGGCGGGCTATGCAGGGAATGCTCAGTGGCTCAAGCACTGAACAGATGTGCTGTGGCTTCCTCAGTAAGCTGCGAGCAGTGGAAAAGCCCTGCTCTGCTGCATGCCAAGAGGGAATTACTGCCCAGGAGCTTGTGGTTACAGGGGCACGTGATGGTGTTCACAAGTTATCAGAGCACACGTCCTGCTCACACTGGATGCTTTTCCACTTTGTCTGGTCACGTGGGATTTCTACAGAAACACCTTGTGTGACAGCAGCACTCGGGACTGGGTATGGTTGAGGACTGGTGATCAATCACCACAAAACAGAGAAAGATGATGCCACATCTGCATCACCTTTCACTCTCCAGTTCTGCTGGGCAAGGACTTGTGCTTTTCTCAGGAGAGGTGGCATCTTATTTGGGATGCACAGAGTCAGTGACACAAACACACCAGACCACTTTTCTCTGAGCTAGATGCTCTTCAAGGTCCTATCCAACACAAACCATTCTACGATTCCAGGTTTGATTGAAATCCTGGAGCACAGTGTTGGTTGAAAACCAAAACAACACCTCCTGGTCAGCCAAATCAGAAGATAAGAAAAGCATGTGGGCACAGAATTAGGGAGGACAAGAATTCTCTGTGTGCAAACAAGAAATCTGAAATCTCGAAAACGTAAAATTCTGTTGTCTGCTCTTGACTTAAGCATTTACATTTCTAAACTAAGCAGAAGGCAGGTGCCAAAGAGCCCCATGAGATGCAGGCTGAGGAACTGGTGAGTAGATGCTGCTGGGAGGGCACATCTTCACCATGGGGTCTGTGCAGGGAGTGCCACAGCCACGGTGACAAACCTGGGGCTGAGGAAGAGGAGAGCTCCTGATCCCCCACTGATAAATGAAAGGGGGATTAGAGCTCTACACCCAAGGAGACAAATTGCTGTGTTATCAAAAATGTACACAACAATCAATCTTTGCTTCAAAGCCTGTTGGTTTGGGTTTCAATCAAGCCTGCTGGGCAATCAGAGGGCTGCAAGAAGCAAACAGGCATCACTCTTGCTTTAAAGAATGAACACCCTTGGTACCACATTAACCCATGGCCTCAGCTTCTCGTCAGCTCCCAACTCTAACCTGGGCAGAGAACTAGGAACTCCTTTTTCATGCAGAGCAGGATTTTCTCTCTGAAAACTGCTCAAACTGAGCAATGCCACATGAAAACACAATGATTTTCCATTGCCTTGGAAGACTGCAATTAATTTTTGGTTTGTTTTTCACTAAAAAATATCAGCTTGTGAGTGGGGGAAAAACAGGAAAACAAATACGGAAAATAAAACTAAAAACCTCTATTTTAGGTGCTTCCTTATGGTTTTTTTCTTAATTTTTGAAGTGAAATTAAGCCAAAACCATTATATTTGTATCACCTCTGTGTGTGTACATAAACTTTATGCAACATGCCATTCTTTCCAAAGGTAATGCTAATTTCTTTTTTTTACCACCTTCACTAAAATGTTGGTGTCACAGGCATAGGAAACGTTGCTTTTTAGGAATTTTTCTACAGGAATTTACAGAATAAGGTAACTACCTTGTCACATTAAAAGAAGTAAAAATGGTTTGAACAACAAGGTCTCTTTCAAGTCCTTGTTCTGCCTCCTACACTTCTCAAAGCAAATAACAATGGCCATAATTTTAAAGTCACTATATGCAAGTGGGTAAAACCACAAATTTTCTATGTCTATCTTCCTCCCAAAGTCAGTTCCTCATAATTTTGTCTGTTTCTCTCTACACTTTTTCTGATTTCTCAATATCTTCCAGATTTCTGCATTGCTCCCTCCTACACTAGGTGATTCTAACAGAGTAAACATTCACAGTGTCTCCACTTGTCAAATTAACAGGGGAAAAAAGAAAAAGAAAAAAACAAACTTCCTCAAAAAAAAATCCAATTAAAAATATACTCCAGCTTGTGCTTTCCACACCTTTATCACACAACTGAGCAGAAAGCCAGTAGGGTACATAGACTGCAGGATAGAATACAGGGTAGAAACCTTCCTCATTAATGTGTGAAGGAAAGGAAATTCTTCTCATTCAGAAAACTGAAAAAGGTTTGGAGTCAGCTTAGAAAATATATGTTCTGCCTCTAGTTTCTGCTCCTCCTTTGAAGGCCCTCCTGAAACGCTATTTTGACTCATCTTACAACAAATTAATTCCAATTAAAAATAAAACCACCACAACAACCCTATATATTATCACACTTGCATAAAGAGTAGCATTCAAATATCATTAGTCACTGCCCAGAGAAGAGTCCTCTGGCTGACTTTCTAACAAAAACTTCAGAGAGGTGTTTGTTATCTCAGACTATTTATTGCAGCCACACGGGCACTCGCTGGTTGGAGACTTTCCCCCAGCACTAGGGCTGGCACAGAGCACTGCCAGCCACCCAACGTGCCCATTCCAAATTTAAAATGCACTTCAGAGAGCCCCATCTCCTTACAGCTGTGATATGTGGCACGGAGAGGAAATAGACAACACCCCCTCCTCTCCCTTTCGCCCACCGGCGCAAACGCGCCCTGCCTCCCGGTAATTCGCGATAATTAAAACGAATCCTTGCTGCACTTGCTGTGTGCACACTGTGTCGCACACGGAGAAGCCTCTAATAAATGAAATTGAGTTTGAAGATGAAAAACATGCCTCACAAAAGCCATGGAACAGGCTGTATTAAGGGTGTTATTAGGGGAGAATGCTTGGGGAAAAAATGGAACAGCCGGTTAGTTCTTCCCGGCTAAAAGGGGTTGTAAATAATTATAATAATCAGTTGCTCTCCTGTTGCTCAGCCCCTGACAGGAGATCTGGGTGTTCTTTGCTGGTATTTGCTGCTGCTGACCCTTCTGCTGAGTTTCAGAGGCTCTTGGGTGCTCTCCTCTCCTTGCTTCCCATCCTCCCTCTTTCCCTGGGAAATCTCTTCTAGCTCAGCTCTCTGATACCTCCATACCCTGTAACCACATGAAAGGACATTTCCCTTTTGAAGGGAATTTCCTTTTTGAAACTTCAGTTCAAAAAGGAATAGGAGGACTTATGGCCAAGATGGTTGGGTGGGTAGAGGGAGCAGAGATCAAGGGGACAACTTTATGTACACCATTGGCAACTGCATGATGTTGTGGTAAACACAACCTGGAATTCTGGGCATGAGTTGTCCTGCAGGAGATATGGAGGGGCTGGGAGGAGGTTGTAGAAAATCCCATACAACCAGGTGGTGAGAGGAAAGTGGTCTCCTTCAGTTTGAGTCTCTCTGTTAGTGCTTCTCCCCATTCTCCAGACAAGTCAGAGAAACAATTTCCCTGCCAGGCTCAGCAGTCACCACAGCACAGAAAATATCTCCAATTTTGACAGCACAGCTTTTTCCCCCTTTGTGAAAAAGCCACTAAAAATATCAATCAAGCCCTCTTGAGCTAGATGGCTCCCGTGCACTGGGAAGAGGCTCTGAAAGCCTCAGAGATCCACAGAACCTGGTTTGTGTTGCTCACATGGCCTGAGGGAACAAAAAGCACATCAGGAAGGGAGGAAAAGCACATCAGGAGCTTTTGGAGGTGTGCACTAGAGGAGAGCAGAGAATTCAGATGCTCTCAAATTGGCTTGGGGAGCTTGCCAAGCCCAGGAGCATCCCCAGGAAGACAAGACAGGAGACAATGACTAGCAATAAATGCACATGCTGGCTTTTAAACATCTTCAGATAATCTCCTTCTATGCCTCTGTGCCTCACCAGTCACTCAGACCCCCACTCTTAGGGCTGTAGGGTGCATAGTAACTAAAAGCACATTTAGTACCACTTGTTTAGACATATGCTCCACATGAATAGGCAGCAAAGTGCTGAAGTGTGCTCTCTGGAAGTTTTGTAGAGGTTTTTGTGTTTTGTGGAATTTTTTTCATATGTTTCACACAAAAGAATTAAAATCAAAAGCTGCAACAAAGGTCAAATGCATTTGTGATTACAGGCAGATGACAGAAAAATAGAAAAAAAATCCCAACTTCTGCACTTACTGTGATAAAGAAAACAAATAAATTAGATCAAAAAATGGCTGGGAGACAGAAAACATGGGTTAAGATGAAAAGTCAGTGTGCAGGATCTCTGTGGGCTAGCAGAGGGCCGCACCTGCACGTCTTTGTTACATTTATAAGAACAAGGGAAAGAGAAGGTGAGCAGAGAGGTAACAACATCTCCTATACACAGTATTTTCTCCTATACACAGTATTTTCCTGGTAAATAAAGTGAGAGGCATGGACTGAATGAGGAGCACTAGAGACACCTACTCCACAAAAAAAAAAGAGCAGAGAAATGCAAAACGGAATATTAAGCTGTCAGAAAGCGAACTAAAGCGGAGAAGGAGAAAATCTCACCTATTCATAACCTTGTCAGCCCTTAAATTTCCTGTAAAAGTTCAGATAAGAGAGATGGATTCTTTTTTTGGTAGGGTTTCTTAGTCAACACTTTTATGTAATGCAAAGCTGGGATCAGAGGAAAGTGTAATATTGATACACAGGAGGGCAAGGATGGAGCAATATGGACAAGGGGATCAAATGCAGCCTCAGGCAATTTGCAGATGACACCAAGATGGGTGGGAATGTTGATGTGGAAAACAGGAAAGGTTTCTCACTCTCTACAGCTCCCTGACAGGATGGTGCAGCCAGGTCAGGCTTGGTCTTCTCCCAGGGAAGCAGTGATGAAGAGGAGGACTGGGAGAAATGACCTCAGGACTGGGAGAAACAACCTCGGGTTGCACTTGAGGAGGTTTGGATTGGATATTATGAAATATTTCCTCATGGGAAAGGTTATCATGCCAGGGTGGAGCCAGCACCCCTGCAGGTGTTTAAAAGATGCGTATATGCGACACTTGGGGACAGGGTTATACCTTGGCAGGGATGGGAGAATGGTTGGTCTTGATGATCTTAAGAAATACCACTTTCAATGCTTTCAATAGGGTACCTGCCAGACTGGAAATTATTGAGAAGTAATGAGGATGACTGGAGAAATTTAGGAAGAGCAGCAATTGAAAAAACGGGCATCTTTTATCCTAGCAAAAAAGGTGACTATCACAGTAAAAAAAATAGCATGTATTCTGGAAAAAGAGAACAGGGAGCTTTGTGTGCTCCCAGTGACAAGAACATGATAACAATGTTTTTTGCCTTAAGAAAATGGAAGGGGGAAAAGAAAAGAAGAATTTTCAAAACTAAAGATAAAGGAAATATTTTTTCACTCTATTTCCCATTTGAACTGCTGAAGTTGCTGCTGCAGGCTGCCCCTGTGGACAAAACATTCAAAGAAAGATTTGTTGCCTGTGTAGATAAGGATATCCTGAGTTACAACAGTTATTGTTAACAGAAAATGAGAAAAATATCTATACTTTGAGCTGTACTAATAATTTGCTGGAACAAATGGGACTGTTCAGTGGCACAGAGAGATGCTGCTCTAGGTATGCCAAGGCCAGGTTGAGCCTGGGAATTCCCATATTTTATCTCTACCATGCTTGGGGGAGTTCAACACTGATGGAAATTATCAGGAGAAAATACATCTTTACCTATTCCATAAAACCAGTGCAATAAGAGCAAGCAGCAATGCAAGTTATTCTGTGCTCAGGGTGCACCTGGGCTGTGTGCTCAGTGTAAAAGCAGAAGATGTTCTTGCCTTTGCAATGCACTTTATTGCTGAACCTGGAGCATGGACAGACCTTAATGGGCACACAGAAAGTCCTTTTAAATGCACATCACTGTTCAAGCCAGGTGGTGCTTTAATTCTGTAGTTTATGAACAATTTGAAAGTGCAGGAAAACTGAAAATGTTTAGTCTGAATTTTCCATGGCAGATCTTTCCTCAAGTAGATCTCTCTATTAGCAGTGATGAGAACAAAATATGTAACTGAGGTAGAAATTCTCCTGTTTCACAAAATATTTCAAATATTTACAATATAAGAACATCATCTTTCACCACAAGGCTGAAAAAAGCCTTACTGGATGGTCAGGAAAAGACTATATTGGATTCACCATGATCAATTCCTAAGTTTTTCTGATCCTTGCACTTCTGTTGAGGGTTTCTTTTTCTATTTAGCTAAAAAAATCAAAGTGCACAGGTACAATACCCATGTTAATAACACACCAGAGCATTAAGTTTTGAGCATTGATGAAGCTATTTATCAAAAGACCCACAGTACTTGAACAATGCCACAATATTTACAGTTAGAGTAATGTCAATAGATTGCATGCTGACAAGCACCATCTGAAAGCCCAGAGACGTTCCTTGTTTTAATCACTGGTTCATTCACAATCATACATTAAAAAACACCTATTCCAGTCCCAACTTGATTTATTGCTCCTCTCTTTCCTCCCACCTCCATAATTATTCATCAAACACTCACTGTCTTCTATTACCACCTCAGACAACTCCTCAAACACTTCAGCTCTCCAAAAATTGGCCATATTTATTATCTGACTTGGACAAAATTCTTTTCTCTACAATCCCCATACAGATTCAGAGTATCTGTTCATAGAGCTCCATTTCAGTGTTTCTGGAAACTAAAATGATTCCATCAGGCAGAGATAACAATCAGGAATAGAGCTTAGAGAAGATACCCACAGCCTCATCTACATGCAGATTTACATTTGTATATATTCACACATTTATGCCTCAGCATCTATTCCTTACAAGCCTTTGATCCCTTCTCAAATGCCCAATACCATGATTTGGATGGGTATCCCCAAAACTTCACATACTCTATACGTCTTGCTAAATATAGAACCTGAAGGAACCCTAAATCTTCCAGGTCTAACTGGAGGTGACAAAAATATTTTATTAATCTTGATGTGGATTTTTTCCTTTTAAAAGTTTTGTTTTGTTTTTCCCCCAGATCACTGTTAACTGCACAATTTGACTCCAGAAGAGAAAAATCACTGCCATGAAATGAATGCCAGAAACTACTCTAGAAGGAAAAAATAACAACCCTGAAATACCTGGTATAAGATATAAAAATAGTAGCTGATTCCTCCCATTTAAAGGCTCATAAAGCTTGAATGTTCATTTATTTTACTTGTTAATTTTTTTTAACGTCAGTTGCTTGGACAAGACTAACGGAAATTACAGGGTTGCTCTTTTACACCTTAAAATATTCTTATTTTGAGAGGAAAAAGTATACAGAACAATTTGAAAACAAGACTCTTTCAGAGTGTCTTAAACAGGGTATTTAGTCTAAAGAAAAAGAAAATGCTGGGGTTTAAGACTATCATTCCATAAGTGACTTTATATAATTTAATTATAGTTTTAAGGTTCTACTCTAAAGCTTTTTTTCTTATGCTTTCAGCCCTTACATTAAACCCTGCTCAACAAAAGGACTCAGATTTCTACTTACTGACTAGTCAATAATCCATTTTCATAATGGAATTCATAAATGACATTAAAGATTCTAAAATCACCAGCGACATGAACCAACTACACCCAGTCCATTGGTACTTCTCTAAGCCAGTGACACATCTGACATCCCATAGCTTTTAATCCGTTCTAGCTTGCACGTTCATGAAGCTTCACTTCATCAAAAATGCCTTTAATTTAAACACCACAACCCAAAACAGGCTTTCCAGGTGTTATTTGGAGCTGCTTTCCTCGAAATCGTTACAAGTATTGAAATTAGGCTTTATAGTTTTTTAGTCAGCTTGTATTTCTAAACTATTAACTCTCCTAATGATAACCAACAGCACAATGACTTTGACGTTGATCTATTGATCTCATAATTTTCAAAATGCTGTGGATGTAAACTATCATTATTTTCAACCTTTTTTTTTCCCTTTATTTCATTTTTTATGTACAATCACTGCTGCATCTAAAACTCCAATCTTCCAGGTTTGTTATTATTAATGTCTAAAAATAATCCCCCTTGGGCTTATTGATCGCAATCTCTTACCAAATCTAGAACTGCAGGTAGGAAAATAATTACCTATCAGTAGTCACCATTTTCCCAGATGAATGATTGTAATTTTACCACTGGCACTTGACATGAAGAATTTTTTAGCCTGATTTTATCTGATACTCAGCTGTCTCTCATCCCACATTCCATTCATTCAAAGAGTAGTTGCACAGAGGGAACTGGGAGACCTGATGAGCTACTTCTCCCTTAATCTTCATTTTCCCCCCTCTCTAGCTTTGTCATTGGAGACAAAGCCAGAATGGAATAATTTTTCTGATAAACCTTCCTCTTAGAAGTTCTGTGGTGATGTTCACAGGGGTCCCAGGATGAGGGAAGAGCTGAGAATCTTGACTCCATGTTTCAGAAGGCTGATTTATTATTTTATGTTATATATTATATTAAAAGAAAATTATATATTAAAACTATACCAAAAGAATAGAAGAAAGGATTTCATCAGAAGGCTAGCTAAGAAAAGAAAGGAACGATAATAAAATCTTGTGACTGACCAGAGCCTGAGACAGCTGGGCTGTGATTGGCCATTATTTAGAAACAACCACATGACACCAAAAGAAGATGTACCTGTTGCATTCCACAGCAGCAAACCATTGTTTACATTTCGTTTCTGAAGCCTCTCAGCTTCTCAGGAGAAAAGATCCAAACAAAAGGATTTGTCATAAAATATATCCATGACAGAAGTTCCTGTTTAATTTTTGAGCCTTTTAAATGGGTAGAAAGAATATAAAAGTTCTCTTGTTCATCCCAAAGAGAGGTGCCCAGCAAAAGGCAGAATTTAGACCTGAATCTCCACTGCGAGCTGAGGAAAGACTAAAATTTTGTCTCATCTCACCATGACTGCTGTGCCCAGAAATTAAGCTGAGACACCAGAAGCATCCACAGTAACTTAGCAGAAGTTTCTTCCACAGAGTTAAGTTGTTAATGGCTGGACAATTTTCTTCTTGATAGTCCAGTCAGGAATATTTGCTCATGCTTTTATATTCTAGGAATTTTTATTCTAGTGTTTAGTGAAACTAAATAGGAGCCACTTTGAATCTTCCCACTGGATCTCCATGCCTATAATTTTGCCTCTTTCTTCCCAAGTTACCTCCAGCTGCAGAAGCCATTGAAATGATGGCAAGAACAACCAAAATGTTGGGTGGACAGGCAGGAATTCCTTATGGGATTCAGTGTATGATCATCTCATGGCAGATGGAGGGGAAAACCCAACAATTCTCAACAACATTATCAACCTTGCAATGCAGGATTTACAAGATTTATAGAGAAAAGTCTTTTCTTGAACACACTGGTGGAACAGGAAAGTACCCATGGGTCTTGAGTATGGAGTTAAGGGAAGGAGCTCCAGAAATCTGGGGTTGTGGTGGTTATTTCCTCAGGGATAAACCAAAAATCAAGAGCTACCACATAACTGTGGTTAAGCCAGTAATGACACAAAGTTTATAAACTGACTTTTTTCCCCGCATATAAAACCAAAATGAGAGGATCTAGAAAACAGATGAGAAAAAGCATTTCCTGCCTGGAGGTTGAAAGCAGATAAGGAAAGATTACAGAACTTTGTCCAGATATGAAGTTTTGAATAAAAAAACAGACCTGGAGCTATCCTGGGCCATCCCAGAGACACAACCAAAATGTCCCCTGTAGCAAATGCCCACAGCACGCAATTATCTCAAACAAGAAAGGGCTTTGAAAGACTCAAACCCAAGTTCTTATCTTCCTTCACACCTCATGACTAAATATCTCAACTATTTCCTCTGCAGCACCAAACAATTCTTCCCTCAATTACCCTTTCAAGGGGTTTTACTGATTTCTGTTTTTTTCATTCATGCAAAAAATGGTTATAAGGCACAGGAGGAGGCTGATGCCATTTCAGAGGCTCCCTGCTGTCCTTTAAAATATTAAAATGTTCTTAAATATTCCAAAGCAAATTCTTGCTCTTCAAGAAGAGCAGAACTGTCACATCACCCCATTTTAATTCTCTATTTGGGTGTCCTGATGAACAGAATTAAGAATTTCTTCAATTTAATTTTCAGTGGTTTGAACTCCTTTATATCTTTACATACCCCTTTTTCTATAAAGTATTAATATGGATCTCTGACAGTACTTCAGGTTTCTGTTTTCTGGGTTTTTTAGATTAGTATCCTTGTTCCAAACTAAATGACTCAGCCACATTGGTTTTGAAATCTCCAAAGAGCTCTTGTAATTTTCTGTGCACCCTTCGAGTGAACTCTACTATCTCAACATGCTGGCCAATTTTCTTCTCTAGTTCTTCTTCAGAACAAACACTGACATGATTCTGTTTCTTAATATATTCCTCTTTTTATCTAATTTGGTCTGCCTACACTTTAATCTAACTGTATGTATTGCTTAATTCCCTGCAGTACTTGAAATTCGGACTGTTATTAAATTGTGGTCAGTGCCTCTCCCTTAAACGGTCACTTCATTTCACCATAATACTTACGCAAAATGAAATACAAAGAACTATCCCATCTAGTCACAAAATGAGCCAGTCCTTCCATTTCTGAATCACTTTAGTGCAATAGGGGATGTTAAATGAAAATCCTGCTTAATATTGTTCTCTCTTGCCTAATGGCTAAGCCTCCTTCTTCAGTGTTTTGAGGAAGGCTTCATTGTTCTTATTCAGAGGTTACTACTTTTTCTTATAAATCTGCTATTCTTCTAGGTCTTCAGGGGCTTGCTCCATTGCCTCAACACTTTCACAATTTTAATAATTTCTGTCTATCCAAAGTAAGTGACAACTGTTTGTCATAATGCACCATGACTTTATTTTCAGACATTATGAAAATACTTATTATTATTATTATTATTATTATTATTATTATTATTATTATTATTATTATTATTATTATTATTATTACTACCTAGTAATACAACGTGGTCAAAATTTAATTCACTTTAATCCATTATCTCATCAAGTTGGTTATCTTTGTAGTAAGCAAATCTCCTCTAGTGATAGCAAGTACATTTTCATGACCGTATTAACCATTGCTGGATTTCCTATATGGATTTCTGGGAGTGTCTGCCCTCCTCCCCATATCAGGACTACATAAATAAACTGGCTCATGGTATGCTGGAGCAGCTGTACAATTCCCCACATTTAAAGCAATGCTGCAGCTGACCCTGACATTATGTGTATTTTAACAGACTATCCAGTATCACATTTACCCTATTGCCATTTCCAGAGAGCCAGACTATCTTCACAGCCCCATTTCTTCCTTTCACCTTTCTTGCAGGGCTTTATGCTTCCAGCCATCACTGTTTTATCCCTCAATGCCTCTGTGAGACAGAGAAAGATGCTGCTCATACAGGTCTGTTATCTGTGGGTAGAGGAGCCCTGAACTGCCTTGATCCATCACAGGTGCACAAATATCTTTACTACTTCCTCACTGGAAGCAGGGATGGGATAACACAAACAGAGCTGAAATTTTCATGTGATTGCTCAATTTCAGAAAACAGAGCTTTAAAAATATATAAGGCCCCCTAAAACTGTGAAAATCATCAGTGAGGCAACTAGGACTTCATAGGAAAGCAGCAGAAGTATTTTCAGCATGAACTGTGAAGGCGCCATAGAGATTCAAAGAAAGGTACCTAGGTCTTTCAAAACCACACTGGCATCATGATGAGCCAGGAGTCACATTTTGCTGATTCAGGTACAGATCTTCATCAAAATAATTTAATTAAAAAAAAAAAAAAACCAAAAAAACAAAAAAACAAAAAACCATAACAACCACCAAACAAACAAACAAACAAAAAAAAAAAAAAAAAACACCAAAAAAACCCCAAAAAACGCCAAAAAACACAACAAAAAAACCCAGCCCAGAACAAACAAATAAAAATACCAAAACCTCAAATGATCAGAAACCAGTTACAGGGCAAAGACAAGCTTACCTGGATCACTAAGAAATTCCTCTGAGTTGTTCCACGTCCTACCATCCAAGTACAAGGAGCCATTGGTGAAGTTAAACATGGTGTAATCCCTGACACATTTATGTCTCAGGTTGCCCATGAAGAGCTGGAGGCCTATGAGGGCAAAGACACTCAAGCAGAAAACGGTCAGGATCATCACATCTGCAAGTTTCTTAACAGACTGGATAAGTGCCCCTACAATGGTCTTCAGCCCTAGGGAGATAAAAGCCAAGAGTTTATAGACTGAGAGACTGAAATGTGTCTGCAGAAAGCTGCTTTTCATGATGAAAATCTCCATGGAAAGGGAAATCTGAAGGGCTGTGAGTGTGTGTTTGCAACTGGACGTCAGAAACGAGAGACAAGTGATCACTTTGAATGTCTGGTTTGGCCTGGTCTTGGACAAAAGTCCTGGAATTGCACAAACACTGGTTTAAAAATGGAGGGGAAGAACTGGATGGAGGGACAGTGAGATGTGGAACTATCCATGGATAAAGAAAATATGGAATGCTTTATATTTTCATGGAGCAGCAGTAAAGATGGTAAAGCCTAAATCCCACTGAATTTTGAGAACATGAATTGCTTTTAAATCTCTCAGGTGATTCTGATAACTTTATCCCTCACATAAACAGATGAAGAGGTATGGAAATGCTGTTTATTCCCTGATTATTTTACATATTTTAGTGCCAAATCCAACATGCTGTCCTCATATGAATAATTCCTCTGCCTTCAATTCATTTGCTTAAGACAACAAGAATTTGGGATTAGAAAAAAAGCCAAATATAGGCAATCAAATAAATACAGTGGAAATTATTTGAGTAAAACAACCTGAGGCTCCAAAACTACCTGGGCAAAGTTAATCATTTTATAGTATGCTGCCAAAGTAGATAAATAATCCCATTGCATAACACCAAAGGCTTGGGTCACACAAATTAGCTTCTCTTTTATTATTTCACCCTTTAACACTAGCTTCACTTTATTCTTCTATAAATATTCAGATAAAAATAATTATACAGTTTTCTCAAGTGATAGTTATTGCTTTTGAAGTGTTCCTGGAGATAAGCACTGTTTGAGCTGATTGAATATTACATGACTACAACAGAAAACCCCATTCCTTTTTAAAAAAAGACCCTTCTCCTCTAAACTGGTGTGCTGCAGCTGGACATTAATATCAGCTGCACATTGGTGGCAATTTTGTCATTTCTTTCCTATTTATATTTAATTAATACTGGCAAGCAGTAATAAGTGCTTCTGATAATCTGTGTCACCAGTATGGCAGCAATAAGAAAAACTGATTTAAATAGAAAAAAAGAAAATGCAAAGGGGAAACAGGAGGAATTCTTCTGGGCAATATTCAGAAGCACATTGATTTGCTCACTGAATATGAACACACATATTAAATCTCAGCTCCTTGGAATTCCACCCCAAGAGCTTGGCAGCCACAAAGACTGAGCTAGGGCTGCATAATTGGAAATAATGTGAAAATGTACTTCAGGACTCATAGGAAAGCAAAATTAGCTTTTGGCTTTGCTTAAAACCTCTGGTTAGAGTGAGGGGAAACCAGGGTTTCTCAGATGAGGATGAGCTGCTGGAATGGCCACAGGTGCAGCAGTCCCTGCATCCAGCAGCCTAAAATACTCCACTCCTGCATGGGATATCGCCAATCTGTGAATGATATTAACATCTGTAAAATGGCCCATTTAACCAAAAGGCACTGCTCCACCATGTGTGGGGAGCTCACAGAATTCCCAGAATGACCAGGTTGGAAGAGACCTCCAAGATCATCGAGTCCAACCCAGCCCCAACCCCTCAACTAAACCCTGGCACCCAGTGCCACATCCAGGCTTTGTTAAACACACCCAGGGATGGGGACTCCACCACCTCCCCGGGCAGCCATTCCAGAACTTTATCACCCTTTCCATGAAAAACTTTTTCCTGGTATCCAGCCTAAACTTCCCTTGGTGCAGCTTGAGACTGTGCACTCTGGTTCTGTCAATTGCTTCTCTCCCCACCAAATTCTTGTTTGCCTCTCCAAAATTAGTTTGTGGGATGGTAAAGAGGGTGAGGTTAGACAGCTCCCTGCTCTGCTCAAAAATAAAGTATAAATTGTTGCAGGACAAACATCAGGCAAAACCTGGATTTTCATGTTACTTCTCCTCCTCACCAGAAAGACGTTTTACAAATGAGATCAATTCTACTCAGATACTTAGAAAAAGGCTGATTTAAATTTTTGAACCAATCTGTAGGCTTGGCTGCCTGTTTTCATGCCTAAATAAAAATAAAACCTCTTCTGCTAATCTAGCCTTGAGTAAATTTTTTACCTGAAGGGGAAGTAATTTTAGATGTAACCCAATTCTGAAAGGACTTCTGGCTTGTCACCCTTGCCCAGCATTATAAGACCTTTAAGACAGTCAGGTATTACACAAGTAGTGGGGGGGGGGGGGAATTTGCAAATAAACTAGAATTCTAAATTTTTTTAATCTAATATTTTGAAATATTTTTGGTGATTCTTATCATTGGTTGTCCTTTGAATGCACGGATGTTGCTTCACTGAAGTTGGTTAAACTTGGGAAATCCAAATGCAAAGTGAGTCTTAAGGAAAAAAATACTATGAATTATTTTACTGCCATACTCCCTGTGAAATCGCTGTAGAACATTTATTTGTTTGCAATACAAACACAAACTTGAAGCCTGTATTTGTACCATCTAAGTGCAATAACTAATCTTACTCATATGGGCAAGGACAATCTGAGTCCTAACATGAATAGGGATAATATTAGAGAAAAAACCCTACAAAATTCTAGTCACCAATAAAGACACTCTGTTTTCAAAATCAGGCCTCAGTATTGCCAATTTTAAGGTCATTTATTGAAACATGTTTTTCCCAGATTACTTACTGGAGTTTTAAATAGAATAGCAATTCTATACTCTTTGTTTTACAAGTTCATTCCTTGCAGGTATCAAATAATTTCTTTATGAGATGGTTTTCTGCTTTACTTCCTTTTAATTTTGTTTTGTTTTGTTTTCATAGCTTACGAGCTTCTGAACAATTTAAGAAGATTCTTTAGTAATACAATTTCTGTAATTAAAGACCATTTAAAAATAACTTGCACTCTGCCTCCTGGACCTTTGTTAAAACTTTCCAGGAAAACCATTTGGAGAGTGTTATACTTACAGCTGAACTGTTTTTTCTCGCCCTTTAAAACCAAAATTTTCTCAGAAAATTAAGTAGCATCCATCAAGGTGGTTGACACAACTAAGTGCCAAAGCTAAGGAGAATATTTAATTCATTGCTCATTTAAACTATCTGTGCCTCTAAAACAGAAGGGCTGAGGCGAATTAAGGACACTTAGGACTTCTTGCAGGTGCTCTGCATCTCTCTGAATCAATCCCATGTAAAAAGCAATGCTCGATGTATTCAAATTTAGAGCATGGTTAAATCTTCTGGAGAAATAATCCTTCTTTGAAATAGTGCCAATGAGAGCACAGCAATATAGCTTAATAGAAGATATTATTTATGGGGCATTAAAGGCATTTACTTAATTCTTGCAAGTCAGACATCAAACCAGGCAGCATGCAGGAAAAAACCCGAGGATCTGATCCAAAGCTGAGAAACATCTACAGCTGTTAATAACAATGGGTCTATAGATTACTCCCTGTGGAGTAAATCAATAACAGGCTTTTTCTGAATCACTGACTTCTTTCCACACCTCTGGGCCAAATCCTGCTTGCATGACATGAAAAAAACCACGAGATCCAAAATCAGTGGAATGAGGGCTGTGTAGGCAGCCTGACATCCGCAGAGAGCAAAAAGAATTTGGCCCAAATGTTCCTGTTAAGGCAGGTAAAAATTATCACATTCAGAGGTTAATCAAATAATCATTTTTCAAATGCAAATCAGAAACCATAGAAAATGCAAGCAACACCAAACAATGAGAAATGGCAGGATCCCAAAACACCATCCATTCCTTATGTGAGATGTGAGGAAGTATTAGCATAATTCAGTATGACATCCATACCAGATGTTGGCAATCACCTACAGAACATCAGACACGTTCATGCACAGTCTGGAAACAAGTGGGAAGAAGAAGAAAAATTTTAAAAAAACACCAAAAAAAAGGAAAACAAGAGTGTGACTTGCAGCAGAGTTGTCCTCATCGAGCCCATTCTTTTCCCCGAGGATACATACACCTGTGTCCTGTAAATGTCTGCATGAGTCACAGGCGTGTAGGGAGAGAAGGGCTCACCCCTGATGAGTGTATTTTGCCATTACTTACTGAGACATGGGGCAGCAGAGAATTTAACAACGTGTTGGCAAACCTGAATTGGTGTCAGCATTCCTGCAGGCTGGCTTAGCGTGGAAAAGTGACTGACAGGCCAGCCTCCAGGGAAAACACAAATATGCCATATGTTTCTCACCTCTGGGGTAGCTACATCTTGAGTTAAGTGATTTACCCACCAAAAAGGGTGACATTTATCTCCCGGCAGCAGGATTTCAGTGCAGTGAACAGGGGGTCAGTCTCCTCCACACAGTCTTAATTCTTGTTCTCCGAGCTCTGTTCTGGCTATCACAGAGGCACTGGATAACATTCACAGCACTATTTATAGCCTTTAGTCTCACACTAACTTAAATGGGAGCTGGATCAGGCCCCAAAGTGCCTTGGCCCAATTTTCTATGAGGTCACCTTTCCCCGGTACCCTGTCGTTTCGTGTGAGGTGTCCGTGGTGTGCACGCCTGCTCCAGAAAGAGCAGGGGAGCTTCTCTGGATACAGCTGCACACAGGCAGTTTTCAAAATCCTGGGGATGATCATGAGGATGACGATGATGATGGCCTGCTTTTTGTGGCCTTTTGATGGAGAGAATGTACCTCAGGGTTTATATTATCTCAATTAGTACTTATCAAAACATCAGTGATTTCCATGAGGGTAAAATATGATTCAAGACCCTCTGTTGTTGTTCCTATTGAGCCCACTGGGATTTGGATGCTCTGGTAATGGGATGCTAATGGGAGACAAATGAATGGCTTCAGTGGGCTGTTCTGCTGCTGACCATGGTTCCTATCTGGCTAGAAAAACAAATGAATCCAGTTGCCATGGGAACACGCAAGACGCCAATTAGTAAATCAAATCACTGAGTTAAGGGTTTTAAAATGCTCCCATAGAGAAAATGTTACCTATTTCTAAGCACCTGAACCTGTACAAAGCTTGTTTTCCTCTCAATATCACGGGCAATTGGAAAACAGGAAGAAATGAGTGTGTTCAGTGCAGAAGGACGAAAATTGAAGGGTTCTATGGAGGTCTTCTGGCATGTTAAGGGCTGCCACAGGAGATCAGACACTGACCTGATGTCTTACACAGCTCCAGGGGAAAAAAGAGAGATCTGATGAAGCAAGAGAGAGGGAGGCTGCATCCAGAGACAGGACCTGCAGGTCCGTGGACATTTGGAGCGGGAGATATTGGCATTCTGGCACCCAAACTGAGACCCAGCTCTCCAGTGAGAGGGAAGCTGGCTGGTAGATGCCAACGTTTGTGTTGTTGGGTCTGGATCTGAACCATCCACCTGGGACATATCTTCTAATAACAAAAACAATGAGTCACTGGAACAGTTCCTGGACCTCTCAGGGAGACCCTGGGACCTCCACCTTGGAAGGGCTTCTCAAAGAGGTCAGGCAATAAATACCAAGCCGTGCTTGAGCTGTGCTAAATGCAGCCTGAGGCCAGGGGAATGGACTCTGAATTTAGGAGATCTTTTTCAGCCCTGAGAACCCGTGTCCCTCTAAAGATCCCTGTGCCTGCTTGAGCACTTAGAGCCAGACATTAAAGGTAGGTGAGATTTTTAAAAGCACTAATTGTCAGCTTTACTGACTCCCCCTGGAGTCAATAGAGAAACTCATTGATTCCAAGTGAAGCAGAATGCCTTTGAAAAGCAGCCTCTAAGTGCTTTGCTGGACAGAAGCCTCACACCACCAGGACTTGGCCCGTGGCTTTCTGTAAACAATTTCACTGAGCACGAGGAGTCGGAGCATGTTTGTGCAAATAGAAGTGCCTGATGGAAAAGTGATCAATTTTATTGAGGGAAAGCTCAGATGTTTCCAAAGGAAAATACAACTTGGTGTTTTTCACCTGAGACCTGAAAGAGGAAGCAAAAATAACAACCACCTTCTCCTCTCTATGGCAATTAACCCCAAAAATCTCATGAAAGATGTTAATGCTCATCATCTTTTCATTTTTAAGACTGCTGGGGGAAAATATTTCACCTCAGCATAAGCCTATGTTATCATTAAAAACTCAGACTGATCTCCAGAGAAACCACAGCATCATGTCCAATATATCTTTTAAAATATATATGCCTAACTGTAAGATGAACTGACTCCTCTGAAATTATCTGCTAATATTAAAAAAAACCCTCCATCTTGTCTGTTTTTCAGTGGCAGCTATGGCAATTTGTAGCTCTCCACATTTGTAATTTAATACTCAGGGCACAGGTAATCTTGGTGATAAAATCAAAGGCCAGATATTCTATTAGCATGTTACATGCAGTTATGTCACCAAATAATTCAGGAACTTGTACATAAAAATGCAGTTATCAAAAAACTAATCAAATATACAGTCAGAATGAAAAAAGAGGATGTGAGTTATTATGCATTACTTTAATAAATAACACTTCTTTTTTTCCTATTAACTAACAAATGGAACAACTCACTGTTTAATATCACTGAAGGGTTTTGGTGTATTTGAATCTGGATATTTTGAATCTCAGCACTCAATTTTTCCCCCACTAAGTCATATCTCATCATTTGATGCAAAAACAAGCTTCAGCTCCTCCTCTGATATAGGACAGCAGAAAATTGTTATGTATGTATAACTCAGAAAAGTGGACATGCTCTGCTCTGAAGAGGCTCAAGCCTGAGACAAGATGAAAGGTGAAAGGTGTCCCCTGGAGATGGATGTCCCTCCAAGTTAAGTCTTCAAATTGCTATCAGAGGAATCTAGGAAACAAACTCTGCCTTTCTGTCTGAGTAGCCACTGTCATCTCTCAGGATCTGTAAAGCTGTTCTCAGCTCTGTTTCCACAGGAAAATAAAAATCCTTTCTCAATGGAAATCCTGTTGGAGAAAACTTTAAAATCCCCACAAATCTCTGCTAATAGATTATGCTTTAAAACTTAAAGACAAAAATTGAGACAGGTACTGGTTTCAAGTACCTAATGAATCTCTTTGAATTCTGTATTTGGACACACAGTTCCAATGAAAAGTACTTTTCTTTCCCAGTAATTTCCCTGATTTCCATTACTGTGGTATTGGAATGAGGAACCAAATTCTAGACCCAGATATATATTTTTTCTTAACACTTCCATTCCTGAATTCTCATTTCTAGCTCCATGTGGTGATGAGTTTTAATACATATCCCTGCAAGTTTACCACATATAATTTGTTTAGATTGATATTATAGTGTATAATAGAGTGGGTGGAAAAGCCTTTCTAACCTTAAAGATCTGTGAGTGAGAATCTGAGCAGTTCTTTCGATGTTTTGAATATTTTTAACATGTAATTGCCAACATCTGTTCAGGATTATCACAGAGAGAATCTACCATGCATGGTTTTTGCTATCTTCTCTACCTTGTCATGCAGGTTGGAGATGTTAAACACTGAGGCTGAATGAGACCTGTCCATAGATAATGCTCAGAAAGAAAGTTTTGTTGCATGGTTAGTCCTCAGTGGACTCAATTCTGCATAAATTACTTAAAAATATTTTTCTTTTAATAATAAGAGATTATATAAAGATCTTCTTTCAGTACCAGATGTGTAGTAAAACTGATTTTTCTTCTTTTTTTTTTGTGAAGAGGGGAGAAATCATATTCTTGAAAATATGAGAAAACATGAGTTGAGGAAATGCTGAACCTACCTAAATAAACACTGAAATACTTTCCAATCTCTTCAAGGCCCAAAATTTCAGCAGTGTTTCTATCACATGCAAATGGATAAACACCATGACAAATTAGGCTATCTGTGCCTGCAGTCTTGAAACATCAGCTCATAGCACAGATTTAGATTCCTCTATCGATGTGCTCTTAAACATGAATATGCATTTTGAGGTCATTAACCTTCCATTTCTAAAAATCAATATACGAAGGTTTTAAAAGATTTTCATTGACATCTTCATGGGGTTCACAGATGAGCACTTTATGTGTGTGATTCACAAGCCACAGTTCTTACTGCAGCACTTGTGAGCTCTGCAGTTTTGGAGGCACTCTCATTCCTTCTGCCCACAAAAACCATTTTGGAAAAACATGTAAGAAAAAGTGTATTCTATTGACAGGTCACATTCCCTACATTCCTCCATTTCCTGATCAGTATCTATGGTTAAGTCTTTGGTAATTACAGTGTTTACTACTGGAAATGGCATGTAGGCTTTAACTGCAGCCCGAGTGTTTAACCTGATTTTCACCTGAAATGACTGAGATTGTTTTCAGCGCCCGCAGCACTCTGAACGTTCGTAAGGCTGAGACATTGCCCAGGTCCACAAATTCAGTTATGTATCTGTAACAAGGGAAAGTCACACACAGACAATGACAAAACACCAGCCAAAAAAACAACAATCAAAGGGACAAAGAGAGACAGAGAAAGAATCACTTGTAGCTGAGAGCCAAAACGTAAGGATCAGGGCGTCTTACCTGGGATTACTGAAATAGTTTTTAAAGCTCTCAATACCCTGAAAGTCCGAAGAGGTGAAACACTGCCTACATTCACAAATTCTCCTACATACCTGTAGAATTAAGTCACAGTTATTTGGAATTATACAATAGAGTATGAGACTTGTCTGAATGTAGAAAGCATTCATACGCAGTGGGAGTGAACGCAGCCAAATGAGAGGTGCATCCACTTTTCAGGCTGCTCTTTGATGCCATTTGCCCCAGGTTTTTATTAGTGCACATCATTTCAAATGCCACTTGAACTATTAAACTTTTTTATTAGGCATCCATCCTTTAAAACTACTGGGTGAACTCTGTGATTGTGCTGTTCAGCCATAAATACTTTAAAGATTTTACCATCATGTAGTTGAACAAAAAAATAAAATTCTTTACATTATTGGAAATATTAAGAGTTATTTTGCTGCTTCAAATACTCAAGCAATTTTCACATAATAGCTTCTGAAAACTACATATAGGACAACATAGCGAAATAGTTCAAACATTTCAACTGGGTTATTTTGTTTAACATGCTGTAGTTCTGTGGTAAAGCAAATTTTGGTTTCAAGAGATGCTTTAAATTGTATTTTGTTTTATATTTCAATTTCATGCCCTTTGGCTATGGGAAGATGGAGTCTAAATGAATATAACTGCCATCCTACTAAAAATTCTTTATCATTAAAATACCAGTCCCAGCTGTTCCCTGCCATGCCTCTCTTGGTCATCCTGGAGACTCATCACATCCGAGCTAAATGTTCCCAGGAGGGAGCATTCCAGTCATGGAACGAGCTTCATTTAATCAGTGTTGTACAAAATTATTTCCTCCCAGTCAGTATGCAGAAAAGCATAGTCACCACTGTATCCTCAGAAAAAAAGAGGTCTTGGACCCTTGAATTTTGCTTCTAAAATTCTACCAGATTTCATTCAACTGCCCTACTTCTTTGGGGCCTCTGTTTCTGCTAAGTGTTAGAGAAAAAACCTCACCTGGTTATTTAAAAAAGCCTGCTTAAGTGGCCTTTGTCCAAAGGCCCCTGGGGAGGACAAAGCTTCCTCTCCATATCTACTAATCCAGATTATAGCCTGGAAGAACAACATTGCTTCTCTTCATAATCTCACAGGGGAGTCTGGGCAATGATTTACCTGTTTCCTCCCCAGCTTTACCCTGTGTTTCTCTCCCAAATTCTTCTTTAGCATGAAAAGTGGAGGAAAAAATAATTTGGGGAGAAGCACTAGGATGGGAATATGGTTTTGCTGACCAGAGATTTGTAAAGACATATTATTAATATGTGAACAAGCATATGAAGCAGATAATACTGCTGCTTATAGTCAATTAGGATTTATTTTGGTCTTTTGTTTTGATTAAAATGCTGCTGACCAGTTCTTCTGTACCAGGGAGTGAGAAGTAGCTGGAATTCCTATGCTGAATTTTCCCATTAGCCAGGGAATTGCTTATTGCCTTTAAGATTCTGACAGGGCACTTCCCAACCCAGAGCTGCCTCTCCCTCATCTGTCCTGGAAAGAGGAAGGCACTAGTCTGAGAGAGAGATTTCATAATTTCCTTTGAACCCATCCCTGACCCCAGAGAGGGTCACAAGCCATGGTTGTGTCTGCTGGCACAGGACAGGAGAAAAGCCCTGGAGACCTGCAGCACATCTTATTCTCCAGTGTGCTATTTAAAAGAATTCTCTGTGGCCAAATCTGTGCTGTTTCTGCCCAAAAGAGAAGACAAGAAGCTATTTTGCAACAACTCTAAAGCAAATTATGGTCTTCCCACTGCAGAACCCATCAGTGAAATAACTGTATTTTCAGTTAGCTCAAAAGCCTCGGTCCATCTGAATCTCATGGCCCCTTATCAGGCTCCTCCATTTTGAATTCCCAGCCCATCTTTGTTTGCAGATACAGAAATACCTCTGGCAGCACAGAGGCTACAAGCACAGACAACACCAGAGTTACCTGTGTGATCCATCTTACTTTAAATTACTTGCAAATTGGATTTGTATGAAGGCTAAATCGTATCAGAATAGATTCCATTATCCAAGTCTCTGTACTATCTGCTGCTTGCATTCTTGGGAAGGAGGTTTCATTGTACATATGAAGATCATATTGCAGCCACTTTTAACTCTCTCACTGCTGCCTATGGGCTCAAAGAAACACTTTTCCATTTCTTTTTTTAATCCAGAATTCCATTTATTTTTCTGCTTTTAAAAGCTTGGTATAATATGCCTTAAAGTAAGAAACAATAGAAATGGATCCTGGTTCTGAAGGAAAATAGTTTTATATTAAGAAGTCTGCTAGTTCACAGATGTAGGTCCCCCTATTTTAGGGATGTTCTAACTAAGATGTGAAATATCATTTGGAAAGAAAATGAAAATGTAGTTAGGAGAGAAAGCACAGAATCCCAAACCTCTCATAAGAATTTAAGGATTTTTCATGATGCTTGGGCTGGAGCACTGAGTGGCCATTCAAGTTTAGATATAGACAAGAAAAAAAGAGGGGCAAACCCACAACCTGTGGGCACCAAATCCTGGTTCCTACCAAGAGGGAGTGAATGACTCCCCTGTGGGTTACTGTCCACCTCAAGGTCTGGGCAAACATTTTCATCTTTCCTGCTCCCTACGTCCCAAACATCCAAAGACGGTGTAGAGACAATTTAAGGGGTGTTCAGACCATGTCCCCCACTGACTGTTCAGACCTGAATTTCAGTCTGAGATGCCCCCAGAGCTGGGGGAGATGCTTCAACCTCTGCCCAAGCTCACAAGATGAAGAGAAGCAGATTCATGATGAAAGCTGGAAGCTGTGGCTCCTCTTGCCCTTTTCTCTGCTCCTTTCTACCCTCCTGTCAGAAACCTCCTTCCTTCTAGGAAAGTGAGAACCGATGCACAGAAATTCTCCACACAGTGCTGAATTCTGAGACCTACAAATAAACTCACATCCTAACTAAAAAACCAATGGGTGATTATGCCCTGCTTTTACCACCTGCCTGATGGACAGGAGACAGGAGAGCAGGATGGTGACTCTGTGGTGTTGTCCTGCCACTAAAAGTTGCAGGAGAATTGCACTTAGCAATGCTTGAGGAAAAGTTTAGCTGTGAAAAATACCAACTGTGTGCTGACCTCCAAAAGATTCTCCCCATCTGTACTGATTTGTTTTTTTAAAGGCTTATCATAGTGGCCAGATGTCAGTTCAGCCAAATCCATAGGAATGCAGCAACAGATACCAGGACCTGGCCTAGGGCTGGCTTAGATCCAAAGCCTACTGAAATAACTGGGAGTGCTCCTGAGCAAGTTCACTTAGGATTTACACACTTTCAAGCTGTTCTGCTGCTAAGAACAACAGAATTATAAAATATCTCAAGCTATGGGAAGGGACCTATAAGGATCAAGTGGGCAATTCCCTGTTCCTCACTGGACTACCAAAAACTAAACCAGAAGACCAAGAGCATCATCCAGTGTCTCCTCGAATACTGGTCTTGATCCTTGTGTCCTGATAGAGTTGTGCTTTCAACTTCAGCGGCCCTCACTGGTGTTTTAGTTAATTTTGGTTGAATATTCTCTCCTGATATTGGTTCCATTCAAATTTCACAGCCCCTGGAGTTCAGCTCAATCTTGGTGTTAACACACTTGAATCACACTTAATGCTGTGAATTATGGGGGTTAAAGATAGCAGCAAGAACTAACCTAAACCCAGAACTGAATACAGGTATCATTAAGCAGGAAAAAAAAAACCAAAAAAACAGGGAGATCAGATCAGATACTTCTGTGTTTAGGAAGTGGAGCCTTTCATGCATCTCTACCAGCTTTCAGTTCAAGACGGCACTCATTGTTTGCACAATTTTCTCTTTTGTGACAATGAAGAAATGTGGATTTCTCTCGTAGCTGGAGTACTGACAGTGTCAGACCTCTGCCTTTGGCTAGAGCTTGGGCTGACCCTGAGTCCCCTGTGAGTGCTGGCTGACTGCTTCTCTACCCCTGTGTATTTTTAGCTGTCTGGATGTTGCAAATCCATCACCTTCTTCACAGCACCAGAACCCCACATGCCCTCAATGAACTCTAACAATCTAGGCAGAAGCATACAGCTGAAGGGAAATATAATGGTGGGGGCCAAATTTCTATTTCCAAGATATACAACAAGTTTCAGAGGACTACAAATTAATTCTCTGTAGTAAAATAGTAATTACTTTCCAGGTGAAAAGGGTTTGTGAAAACAGGGATGTGAAAACAGCCCTGATGATGTGATGGATAGATAGAGTATAAATAGGGATTTAAATACGTGGGTATTCAGTCACACTTACAACACTTTCTATTCAGGGGTCTGGAGCTTCCCAAAACTACATTAGATAGGCAGATATTATTACAGATATTTTACAAACAGATCTCTCTGTGGAGCACAGAGAGTGTAAATAATTTCTCCAAAATTGTGTGGTGAATTCAGAGAACAGAACTGAGAATTCCTCTGACTTCTTCCTCTGAAACCACTCAGGATAAAAATCCTCCTTCCTAATACACTTCAGACTTTTCTCATTTTCAGTCAAATTTGAGTGAAGAAAAAAAGAAGCAACATCCAGACAACCACTTAAAAAGTTCTATTGCATATAACTCTCTTGAAAAATATAAAGGAGTGCTACTTACGCCATAACAATAACACTGAAATCCAGCCAGTTCCATGGATCCCGAAGGAAGGTGAATTCTGTCATGCAAAATCCTCTTGCCAATATTTTTATCAATGACTCAAAAGTGTAAATGCCAGTGAAAGTGTACCTGGGGAACAGAGTGGCCAAAGAAGAAAGAGAATTAGCAAGCAGCAGACAGCTGAAACTGCAGGGGCACAACTCTGGGGTTGCTCGTGTGAGTCACAGCTGCAGCACTGGGCTGAGCATGAACAGCCTTGTGTGTGGAACAAGGAACAGGTAAGGCAGCAAAATATTCAGGACAGTCTCAGAATGAAGATAAGTTCCAGCACAGGGTGTCCCTTGATGAAGCCTCACTCATTAAGTCAAGCATGGATATGACACTGCTGAGCTGGGCTGTGGGACTTTTGAACCTCTGACATCTTCAGTGGAGCAAGAGTGGATTAGGGAATCATGGAATGGTTTGGATGGGAAGAGATCTTAAAAATCATCTCCTACAACCCCCTTGCCATGAGCAGGAAACCTTCCACTAGACCAGGCTGATGAGAGACCTATCCAACATGGTCTTGAGCACTCCCATGGATGGGAAATCCACAACCTCTCTGGGCAGCATTATGTCACACTCCTTGTTTTTCCAGCTGGGAGGAGAGTGGTTGTTCCCTTCATACCTCTCATCTCTTCCTGCCCAAGACATTTTGGAGATTAAAAAAATGCCACCACTTGTTTTTATGAGCTAGAAAGTCCTTCAACTTCCTTTGTGTTTATCTATCCCTGGCAAATCCCACTAGCCTTGAGGATTAAACAACAAAATGCCCTCACTGAAAAATAATTGAAAAACTCCCACCTGACTACTGTATGTAGTAATTTTTACCTGCCTGACAGTAAAGGAGACACAAGGATAGTTTTTTTTCCCCCTAGTAAATTAAGTTTTTACCAACAGCCTCTTGACTGTGACGATCTGGACTAGAACACAGATCTTACCTTTCATAATAAAGATGACACTTGTAATAAAATTTAGCCAAATCTCTGTGGAGGACAGTAATGCCTCTGATTTATAGCTCTCAGATCTGCACTCACCCAGGACTCTACCTGTCATCAGAGAGAGAGTTCAGGGCATACAACAGCTCTTTTTTAATGCTGCTGCCCACGACACCTAGCCCAACGGACTGGGTATTCTAGGCCATATCTTAACAAAAGAAATAAATGTTTAGTGTCTACTATGGGCATTCCCTACTCCTTTTCTCCTAATGAAGATGCAGATGATACCAAAGCCTATTAAAAAAACTCAAACACCTCAAATTCACTAAAACACAAATCTCATAAGTCATGATGTGAAGGGCTGTCACTGGAAGCACTGGCTTGTGTTTTCTGTTCAGTGCTAAACATCAATTGGTGCCATCACGCATTAAAAAAATTGTAACACTTCAGATTCCTGTTTGGTAGAAAAAAGGTGTGAGCAATTGAAAGTGGCTATATAAGGAAGAGCATTATGTATAAAATATATTTAGCTCTATTACACTGAACTGCAACTGGTCAAATACACAGATATCATGCCCTCCTGCCATTGTGTTACACTGTAGTGCTTCACACAGGTTATAAAATCTCAGAGTGTTTCATCTTAAAATGGGGATTAGCCTGAGAGTTTGGGTGCAGCAGTGGGCATTAAATGTGTCTCACAGCTCCTCTTTGACCCTATACCTGAGCATTATCTTGTACCCAATTTTTTCACAGCTCCTATTTAGCTTTGCTCTGGTATTTCGAATATAGGTCACCCATGTGACAGTCTCTTCAAGCATGTGTACTTAGTAATACACACAGAAAACACATGCAAAGAACTAAAAAAAATACTTAACAGTACATAAGCTCATTAAAATGATAAAGCACTTGTATTTATTCAGCATGTCAGATGGGTTTAATTGATTGTATAATCATCGTCTAATTCTAAATGGATCGGGGAAAGTCCTCCAGCAACTGAACAGCTTCTTTAACAACAAAAGTCAGGGTACTTAAAAAAAAAAATTAATGGGGGAAAGTTGAATTGATTCCTTTTTTTTTCAAAATGGTAAGAAAAATGCTTTAAAGGAAGATCTAGGACAAATATTTGCACAAGGTTATTCTTCTATCCCTTGTGAGTCTCTGAAACAGCAGAACAAAATGGATTAAATGTATCTTCTCCAAATCCAATATTAATCAATTTGAATTACAGTTCATTGGGTTATTTTGCTCCTCCAAAGTACTTGACTTTGATTTCATTCCATGCACTTGAGGAGGAAAAGCTGAGACATATGAGGGGACATAGGAGAAGGGGAAACATGGAAGGATTCACTCCATGCTGCATGAGTCCATCTGCATTTCTGCTCTATGTTTTCTGCATGCTCTGCTTGATGCATTGATAAAATCATCCAAATTCTCCTGCTTGCAGAAGACACAATATTATCATTTATGGCATTTCCCTCCAGAATGTTTGAATTCCCAGCTGTACACCAACTGGCCAAATTTTGATGAGATCATCACGTGGATGAGATGTCTGATTCAGCAGAAAACATTGTGGCAATGGTTATGAAAGTTTTCAATAGGAAAAGGACAACATCAGGGGAAAGGACAGCCACAGACATACTTGAGGGTACCACACTATACATGAAACATCCTGGGATTTGGATGTTATTGTGATGGGATGAAATATTTGGTTCAGTGCTGCCTATAATTAGTAATTTATGGCCTAGAAGATGTGCCCTGCATGATTTTATGGAACCTAAATAAGGGCATTTTACTGTCTTTTCTTACAGCCCTGGGTAGACCAACCACCAAGCTATGAAGCAGCAGATGGCATTTATCATATGTCAGTCAAAAATATAAAGTGTGTTCTGATTGGTTCAATGAGCCAAAATAATTGTTTAATGCACTGTAGGTTGATTAGCTTGTGCATCTGGTATCTGTTTCTAAAAGGAATATTTTTAAGCAACTTAAAGAAATGAAATGGGTTTTCATTTCACTGAGGTCCCTTAACCTCTTTAAAAATTTGTTTTAAAACCCACAACAACAAAAAATAACCCCCTTCATGCAGCACCTTTGCTATTTTTCCTGAAGGCTTGTCAATCTAAAAAGACAGGAATTCTCATAGAGGTGTTCCTAGATAATTTAATGCTCATAAAGTATTCCTGCCAATGATTACAGGGGAACACTTCTCATGCTGTGCTCAGTCCAAAAGGAAGTTTTACTTCCATTAAGTTTCAGATCAAGGATAGAAGTCAGTCAGTTCAGGAACTATTCCCTGAAATAATTCAACTTAAGCTCCATCAGCCTATTCTGATGTGTCCAACCATCAAATCTGTTGCAAGGGAACTGTGGAAGGCTGACAAGTTTCACACAGGGTTGTCCTCAATACGTGATTTCATCCAGATGTGGCATAAAAGGTGCCTTTGGCAATAAGCATGAGATTCATGGACTAAAAATATTTACTTTGCTTACTAAGGGAGTTTTCACAGGCTAAAACAACTACCTGGAAAAACATTTTGTGAGGGCAGACACCACAGTCAGTACTGCTGGAAAGAAATTGGACAATAGGAAACAAGATGCAAACAAGAACACAACAAAAGGAAGAGGAAGGCTGAGGTGAGGATGGGGCAGCTGTAAAGGAAATACTTACTCAACATATTTATTCCATGACGGAGTCTCTGATTGTGCCATGAACACACAGTTAGTTAAAATAGTGCACATAATAAACATACTGAACAATGTAAAGAGGCAAATTAAGGAAAACAATACATTTGATACAAGATTTCATAAATTTTTGTCTTTTCACACAAGATGTGACAGCTCAATCACAATTTGCAAGTTGCCTCAAGAACTATAAGCATTTGTTTGCAAGCGCATAAGGAGACAAATCATTATATAAACATAGAAAAATGAGGGAACCTTCCCTGCTTTTTTATTTTTCTTTTCCCATATCTTTTAAACATACTTTATACAGTAAACAAAAGTCCTGACTCTGCAGTCCTTTGAAAGTACAATACCCCAAATTTACAGCTGTGCTGGTCAGATGACAATGTGCATAGGTGCACAACTTTGTATGAAAAGAGGGATTAGTCTCATTTAAGTATCCACAGAAAAACCTGTGTCTGCAAATTCCCACTTCATTTTTTATCCTGAAACATTTCTCAGGCAGTAGGGGAAAGTTACAAATCTGGTCTTTCTAATCTCTTTAATGGGCTTGAGGTCTCGTTTCCAGCATAAAGTTTCACCAAAAGCAAGTATGAGTTTCAGAGCACTAATTTTAAGGCTTGGTCTGCAAATGTGCTGGGCAAATAGGCAGCCTTGGTCTGCAGGGCTCTCTGCCTCTGCTGAGGGACCAGATTCCCTATTTGGAGGCTAAAACAACCTCCCAAGTGCACAGTTCACACACTTGGCTGCTAAGCTGAAACCATAAACATAAAAAGCACCCTAAATCAAATTCCTGAAATTGAAAACATAATTCACTGGATGTCTCTCCTAAAAGTACATGCCACTTTCTGTAAAAAAATTACAAAATATGATGGGATTCTTCTGCATCAATAACTGGTCCCATGCAACCAGGAAAATCTAACTACAGAAGATAAGGGCAAAGGAAAACAGTCAACAGGCAGGGACCCTGTTTTCCCCTGTTGACCACAGGGAATATAAGTAAAACCCAAAAATAAATTTCTTTTGCCTTTTTTTGAAAAGATTTTAAAAAAAGTTTGGTTTGGTTTGGGTTTTTTCATCTCTGTAGTTGATCCTGTTTGTGTTATTTTTTTGTTTGAGAATAGTGATTGAAGGATTTAGTTTCAAACCTACGTCCTGAAATGTTTGCATTAAATTTATCCTCTTGCAGAGCCAAAAATCTCTGCTGAATACAGAGTGGAACGTTTTCCAATGGGCCACATAAGCAACTGCAAGGTTAAATTGGTAGTAATCAACCTGAGGATTCCCCAGGGCCACCACAGAAGGCAGTAATTGAACTCACAGGGACTGCTCATCTCACAAACATCTTCCACTTCTGGGCCAACACCTCCTACTGAAGGGCTGCCAAGGATGTCTGATACCCGCTCACATTTGCTCACTCAGCTTCAGATATATTTCTGTAAGCTTTTTCATTCTTGTTAACATAATTATTAAGTTCCAGCTAGCCTAGAAAACACTGGATTACTTTTTCAACTCTAGTGAAGTGCTGTGGATGAAGCACAGGAAAGCAGAATGCTATCTTCAGACCATGTCAAACAAATAGCATATATCAATTCCAAGAAAATAAACTCCTCTATTGGTATTTAGGGTCACTGGTTTGATCTCTATATGCCTGTTTCCTTGTGATACAAACTGAATCTAACAGGTTTCCCAAATGCTTTCTTACAGGCAGGTGTCATCATCTCCTTATTCAAGCACCAAAGAGAACAAACCAGAGAACACAGGTTGAAAACGTAAGGGTCAGCTCTGGGACAAGAAACACACTACAAATTCAATCTGCGTTTCATCATCAAACTGAAAACTACAAAGAACATGAAAGAATGAAACATATCAACTGGCTATGCGCCAAAATTAGTGGTCTGTGTTAAATTAGAAAGAGAAAACAGAAATCCCCACAGAATGAAAATTAGCATTCCTACCTGAAATCGAATGCAATTGTTTGCATTAGAAAAAGTCCATGATGATGATGATCTACTCAGAAAGGACAAAGCAAAGAAGATAAAACTGAGATAAGCTGTATTAGCAGCATTGTCCATTCCCTATCTTAGAACTGCTATTAAATCAAATTTTCCAAAGCCTACAAACTAAATATACTAAGCTACTCATCAGGATCCTTTCTGCAATAAATTAAGCCTATTATTTCCAATTTGAGGTTACAGAATAGCCTTTGCACAAACCAATTCTAAAAGTTATAAATTTTATCTCCTAGCACAAAGATATCGAGTCAAACACAGCACACTTCTATTCTAGACTTCATTATGATGGATAATTGTTAATTAGCAGACTGAATACTAGAGGCTCTTTAGGTGATCATTGCCAAATTACACATAATATGTGCAAGCAAAGGTTAGTCCCAATGAATAGAACGTATAATTGGTGCTTCACACGATCTCATTTTGCCTTATGGAAAGTGTGCAAAATAGGATGGGAGGAAAGCTGCAAGCAGAAAATAAGGACGGTGATTGGAAATTCTGTAAGAAGATTATTTTTCTTTTTCTGATGCACCAAAATCCATGATTCTAGCACCAAGGAAGGTCATTTTTACCAAAACTCCAGCCTGGATGAGTCGTAAAGTGAGAATAACTAGCTATAAAACCTAGAAAAACTAGAAATTAGAATTGCTACAGATTTTATACAGACTAACAAACTGCTTGGAGAAACCAAGGACACCACAGAATGGTCCTTGGCTTGTAGGCAAGAAGGGGAGGAGTCTTAAAAACACAGGGCATCAAGGAAATGTTACCAGTAATTTAGTCTCATTAAAAGGTGGAGATAGTTAATAAAGATGTTAATAATAGCTAATAATGATGCAGAAGACAGAAAATGTTCATCCCATTGGGGATAAAATCCTCCATGTCCTCTGGGACAGGAATGGAGCAGGGCCACATTCTGGGCTGCCATGTGGGCCTGGACCATCCATGAGGCCTTATAGACCCTGAATAAGAGGAGAAATACCTAGAAGGGGTTTAAAGACACATTATTAGTTGTTATAAACATTACTAGGAGGCTGTGGGAGTTTTTCCCCTTGGAATGGTGCATTTTTCAAAGACTCTATTGCTCAGTTTTGGCTGGATGAGCAGTGAACACACAGCATCTATCCTGCCAGACATCTCAGAGGAAGAACTCCACATACAGCCACTTAACCAGGAACTGTGACCCCCACAGCTTCTTTATGGGGTGATTTTACTCTGTCCTCTCTATTCTGTTCCACTGTTGGCCTTCATGGTGCACTCAATGGCTGGGAATTGAAATATGGCATCCACTAAAGAAGCTGCTACAAATATTTACGTGACAGGGCAGCATTTACTAATGCTCCTTTTAGGCTTTTGCCCTGGGGAAAATAAAGATTGCTTGATTACAGTCACGCAAGAGGATAGCTCTGGGTCCCAGGTCCATGTCTGGGATATTATCTGCTTCAGTACCTGCGGGTTTGGGCTCCTTTCTGCCTGGGATATTGACTGCCTGCTCAGCCACTTGGCCTTTGTATTTCAGGTTGATATAAAAGGTCTTTATTGACAGAAAACAAATCAGTGCCTAATGCAGGATCTTCCTTGTCTCACTGGGACTGGAGTTTTTGTCTCCTGCCTGTGCCCGACAAAGATTGAGCTGTTGGATCTCTTGAAATTACCAACACAAGGTGATAATTTCTCTCTTTCTGGAGCTAAACTCATGTTTGCATTGAGACCTGCCACTCCCAAAATCTTACACTCCTTATCTGACCATATTCCTTTCCTGACAGATATTTTAAATGCTCTCCTCTGTGGTCTTTATCCTTGGAAGTAATGCGATAAGGATTTCTTAATTATTTATCCTCTGTTCAACTGCTACCAATGGCACGTAGCTCCTGTGCTACACATTCCTGTGAGTTCTTGGCTTCACCAAACAATGTAGAAAAAAAGGGAGGAAAAGACAGAACAAGCTCCAAAACTGAAGGCAATACTCTCAATTTGTTTCTAAGCAGCTCAATTTTCAGATTCTTACTTTAGCCACACCTGGGTAAATGCATTGACCCTGATTAACTTCAGCAAGGCTGTGCTGAGGGAACTGTGCCTAAAAAACTTGGTGGGGCTCTGGGTATGCAGCAGCATGCATTGTGTGCACACATAATCTGATCCACCAGCTCATCTCTCTGCAGAATTCGACAGTGTATTCTTAGTAACCATAATAATATCTTGTCTGATAACACATACTCATTTTTGCATAGAATTATTGCAATCAGAAGCTTCACCTGTTTTTCCTTTTGATAGAATATCTATAGTATCATAGTATCACCTTTTGTTTTTTTCCTCCTCCCTGTATGGAGTGGGAATCTAATTTATTTCCCTATTTGTTTTCCCTGAAATTTGATAATTAACCAATCTTTTTAAGACACTACCTATTTAGTATTCATTTATTCTCTGTGGTGGACATGAGCATTGCAGATGAGGGACTTCCATCACTAAAACATCACAGAATGATCAGAGCAGCATGTGAAGTCTTTGAATTATCACTGCCTGGTCTCCCATGTGCACCCCAGAGAAAGCAGCCAAGTCATGAAAAAAGGTGTGTTTTTAGTAATGTTCACACAAAGCTGAACATTTGGGTCAGTTTGGCCTTCCAGAGAGATGTCACTATGTCAGAATATAATGCTTTTGGGGTTGTGTGAAAAAAACAAGCCAAAACCAACTACTGCAGCCTGTCTTGCATGACTTTAGAACCAGAGCTACAGGAAATCAGGCATTGCCCTTCCATTGAAAAGTCCAGCAGGACAGCCTGTGCCTTTTTTCTTTTTTGGATAACATATCCAAATAAACAAACTAGAAAAGAATTCACAAAACAATTTTTGAAATATTCTGTTTCAGGAGAAAAAAAAATCAGATCTGAAGCACTTCAGAATTAAATTGTGTCTCCAGACAGTGTCACAGTGTTTTACCTCTGGGAGGGATTGCTGAAGGGCTTTGGTAGCAAAGCTCTCCATCAGTGCAGATTTCCCCTGGTTGCCTTCCTTTCTGAGGTACTACACCCACTTTCCCTTCAGTAAATATGATCAGTCCCTTCCCATCTTTTAATTCTGAGTAAACTCACCAGACTCTCCAGTGCAGTTCACATTCTCTGATGCCAGCAGTGTGATACAGTCATTTTTATAGCTCATATAACAATATAAAATGAAACAAACCAAAAATCCGAGCGCATTTCTGCTTGTGCAGGCAAATTCAGCCAGAAGATTTAAAACAGCTTAATGAAATAAAATGGTTTCTGACTTCCATCCATCTGTGTTTAAAACCCATATAAAATACATGAGGAGGAAAATCAACAGAAAGGATATGAATGTACCAAAATTTTAATTGCTGCTCTTCTGATTGGATGGAAAGGACTAAGTATGTACAAGGCAGGAGTGGCACTAAATCGAAAGATTGTCTTCCCTTTGTTCAGTACTATAAATGTCTGAAAAACAAAAACAGAAAATGAGAACATTCAGTATTTGCATTTATGCTCAGTTTTCAAGCCCACATCCCATTGGGAAATTCCTGCCAGCATCCCATAGTTTTCTCCCCTCCCAAGACTCCCCAAATCCTTCTCACTTGGTGAAAAGTTTTGTCCAAGGCCTTCCCTACAGAACTGACTGTCCTTTTGTAATATCCCAAGTATTTTTTTCTTTCTTCAACCCTTAGTGGGTCCTGTGTCATCACCTCCACCATGGGGCTGGGAATAGAGCAGAATCACCTTCAAAAATAAAAAATTACCTGGAGACTGAAATGTAGGGGAAGAAACTATGTGATGCTCTTCTTCCCAGGTGCTCCAGATCCCACTATGTTGTACTTTGAACACTTTATTGCCCTCAATTTTGTCTAACCAAGCAAAAAGTTATAGGAGGCACAGTTCCACAGCAGGATCTGGCACTGAAGCACTCACATTGTGCTCAGATGAATATGGCCAGAGAAAAACAATTCTCTGAGTTATCTTAAACCAAAAACAAAAGTGAATTGATGCTGACCCAATTTGCAGAGCTCTGAAGATGCCCCACCAGGCATAGAGGAACTAATATTCTCTCAGAGACAGAACTGAGATGCCCAATATATAAAATCTAAGCAATTCACACACCTTGAGTCTAAAAACTTCATGGCACTAAAATTGCAAATCCATATCCTGTTGCTTATGCCCAGGGATAGCAGGCAAATTAAAAGGTAAATTAATTCTGGCCCTTCCAGGGAAGTAATCTGTTTGTCTTTATCCATTTAACTTTTGTTCTGTAGCTCTAACACCTATCTCTACACTGTTTTAATAGAAGCACCATTATGGTCACATTAATTCATTGTTTACAGGAAATAGCACAGCCCAAAATCAGGAACAGCAGTACCTGAAAAAACTGGAAGCCGCCTAAAAAAACAAAGGGCTTCCAAGCTTTATTTTGTCCTCTGTTTTGTGAAATGCTTGGAAAGGGGAATGATCTGTAGTAAGCAACCAGCCCAGCTCTGCTGTCAACAGCCTTTTGACAGAAGCTGTTTGCACTGCTGTGGCTTTGGTCCAGCCTGCACGTGATCCCTCATCAGGTGATGCTCGCTTTGGGACAAAGTTCACCATTCTGCAAAGTGCCAGCACTGCACATGCTGCTCACACCTCCCTCCTGCTCTGTTTTGGTCATCTCAAATGGAGTTTTGCTCTTCCTCAGCAGGAGCACAGCTGCTGCTCTCCAGGAACGGTTGTGGAGGTGCCTCCTGCTCTTGTGCAGAGTGCTCGCACAAGGCTCAAGTCACCCAGAAGCCCTTAACATTAAGGGGCTTAAGTGATAAACAACAGACCTGTGAAGCCACAGCTCATGCAGAAGGCAAGATAGGGCAGATATCTGGCTTAAATTAATTCAGCCGCTGCTCTGCTCATTTCAGATATTGTATATTCATTCTCAGGGTTATCTGAAAACACACAAGTTTAAATTATGCTTTTTATTCCTCTCTGCCCTCCTGCTTAGATGTTTTCTGGGAGCCCTGCTCAAGCTAACATTCTGATCCCTAATCTGGGAAAGGATTATTTTTACTTTTTGTAGAAAGATAACAAGCAGAGCACCCAAAGCAGAGGTCATGCTTTAGCATTGGGTTGGCGCTCACCTTGCGATCACTGTAGAAAGGGTCGATGTCCTCCAAGGGCTCCCCAATGAGCTCTGGAGAAACAGTCCCATAGATATCAGGCAGCTTCTTGCAAGCTTGCAAGTCAAACTGAGGCTGAGGCTTCTCTTCCTCGCCCAGCTGCTCTCTGTATTCCTGCTTGGCATTCCTGGCCAGCTTCTCTGCAATTCGCTTCTCGATGGCAGCCAAGGACTCGGGCGTGAACCGGTGGAAGCTGTTAGTACCCGGTGGTAACAAGAAGTCAGCCATCTTTTCATCCTGCTTTGTCTTTACTGGTCTTTACTCCTAGTAATGGAAACAGCTGGAATTAAAAAAGTTATCAGAAGTTAATGGCGCGAGGAAAGCGAGAAGAACAAAGCCAGCAGAATGGAAAAAAAAACCCCACCAAACTCAACCCCCAAGTAACTCATTATATATTATCAGGAAGCTCTTCAGCTGTTTTTATGTGGTTAATAGAACATCAAGGAAAACAAAAATGACTGAAATTGTAATTTCAATAAGAAATCACAGATGATCAAATCTAAACAGACTTTATAGATAGACTGTGGAATATTCTTCAGTTCTTCAGTCATTTGGGATCCTAAATCCAAACTAAGAAGTAACTTAGATTCACCCAAGCTTAAGTTTCATTGAAAGCCACAGAGATTCAGATTCCTAACTCATTTTTGAAAATGCAGCTCTGGGAGTGGATGAACAATGTTCCTAAGATGACTGCAAGGCAGATCTAAATCAGCCGATGTCTGGCCACATGATACAAAATCTAAAAATGCCCCAGCTGTTCTTTTCCAAATTTAAAGAGTGAAGGGTCAAGTTTAGATTTTTAAATCCCATAAAAAAAAAAACTTCATAATTTCTGTCTTAGGCTTCTGTAACATAATTTTAACTTTCCTTTGGGATAGGAAATAGCATCTTCAAGATATCTCCTCAGGACTTTTGAGCATTTTCTTTTCCTCCACACCCTGAAATCTGAAGGATGATGGAAGCTCAAATGTGCCTGGAAAAGCTCTGGGGCCTTCATGAAAGCACACCAGGCTTCCAAGATGCTGAACAGCCACTGTTGCCAGCTTGTCATATCTGAACACCAGGCTCCTTTAATCCAAGATCAATTTGAATATCCTGGAGTTGGACTCGATGATCCTTGTGCTTTCCAGCTCAGGATATTCTTTTATTCTATGATTCTAACCCAAACCTGTAAAGCTTGATCATCTTGTCCTGATGGTGCTTCAATGTTAACACTTCCATTCTCTGCTTGAATGAAAACAAGTACGAATTTTCCCTTCTCTTCAACTTACATGAATAAAACCAAGCGTGAAAAGCACAGCTGAACAAAAAGCCTTCTTGTATCTGCACTAAACAACACGGATAGCTGTGAAAATTAATGTAAAACTACAGTTTGAAAAAGGATGAAGCTTATCCCTGTTCTAGCAGCCTGCACAAATCCATCCAAGTTCACTGAAGCCGCATTTTGCAATTTAAAGTCACTTTAGAGGCATGTTTTTCCAGCGAGAGAAGCCCTCACTCCACAACAATTAAAACTCATTTCACAGGAGAAACACAGACCTTGTATTTTTGCCACCACCAGGCCATTCATACTACATCAGAACACACCCTGGTGACAAACAAAATAGTAGATTTTGAGGTGGGCTACCCTCTTTCATTCAGCAACGTGTGCAGGATCCCACTCTTTGTTCAGGCACAATGTTTGTTTTCTGCTTTCAGATGGAATTTGTCTATTTACAATGGATAGTTCCAGATAGTTTGCGTCTATTAGGCTCTGTGATGACAGCATTTTTGTTAGCAAACAAGACTCTAACTGGACTCTGCATGACAAATAGCATATTTATTGACTCAATTTCTCTGAGTAAAGGATGCTTTCAAATAACTACTGTCTCTCCTATTCTGACTTCATTTTAAAATGAATTCATTAAATTGTCATTGATCACAGTCTATCACACAGGAATGATTTACTGAAACTTGTACATTATGCTCTGAATTACAGTTGGTTTGAGCAAGCAGGGCTAAAATGAATTATCCTTCCTGGAGTTTGGGGTATTCTGAGATTCTTCTTTTGTTAGATTTATTTTCCTTTTTCCTTTCCCCTCTCCCCTCCATGCCATTTATTTTATCCCCTTCCTCCTGAAAAACAGGAAATTAGAAGCTTTCCCACAAATTGCGTTTCCTACACCCAACGCTTTGTGACTCAGTAAATAGAATTTCACTTTCTATAAATGACATCAATACAGGTGGCCAGAGAATTCTCTGAGATTTTTTTTGTCCTTTCCATTTTTGTTTCTCGATAATGAAACCTGCCTCAGTGCTGAAAGGGGACAACAAAAGCCAGTGGCTGATCAGGACTGCTGGAAGGGCAGGGAGGAGGTCTCTAAACTGGAGATGAGAACGTTGTAGGCTGATAGTTGAGGTCCAGATGATCATGAGCTCTGTCAAGGCAGTGGATGGGGAATGATTGTTTGCTGTTTTAATAATATGAGACTGGAAAAACTTCTAATGAAATCACAGAGCAGTGGCAAAGGATCCATAAATGATTTTAAACATAAGTTTCTGACTCAGGAATCTGTGTGCAAGAAAGAAAAGCTACTTATGCTGGTCCTACTTCAACACTCTTCCCAGTCTAAGGAAACCTAAATGTGTGCTTTATCCACACAGTCTCAGACTTCCTTAAAAACTTCCAGGAGAAGCCATTCTGGCAACAGAACTACTCAATTTTTCTTCTCAAAAGAGAAACAAACGGGTAGGGGATGGTGAGTGAGATAAAATAGCCCAAAAAACCTAATCGGCATCAGAAGTTTTAATTATTTTTTCTAAAGGGAATTATTTTTGCTTAAAGCTCTCTCTCATTAGAAAACTGAATCAAATTCAAACTGGTCAAATCCAGATCTTTTCGGTTTTATCTACAATTTCCAGAAAGGTAGCTGTTTAAAAAGAACTGGAAAAGCCTACACAAACTTCATTAGCATTTTTTCTAGTCTACTATTTAATTTTTCTTTTTTAAAAAGTATGTTTCAGCACCCTTACAACTGAAAATTGGTGACATGTCTTGTCTTCATATTGTATATAAGCTGAAGTTCCACATTTTAATATATATAGATATTTAGCACAATTCTTTTTCAATTTCTTATGCTTTCAGGAAATGGACAAGATAATTTCATGGGTCCTTTCTATGTCTAATTTCTTTTAATCTGTGAATTGCAAACATTTCTACAAATAGCCAGGGTAAGCCCAGATGTTTCTTAAAAGGGTAAGAAAGCACCACAAGTTAAAAAGGGAAATCATCAATGACTGAATCAAAGGGCTGGAATGCCATTTCTTAAGAGATAATAGCTGTTGTGACTCACGTGTTTACAATATGAGCCTGGATTTTTCCATTCCTCACAGGCATATTTTTGAAGTACAAGGCTTCAAACACATTGTTTCTGTGATATCACCAGGCACAGAATGAAAATTTCCCTTTTGCTTGGTCAGTTAGCATCGGCTGTTGCTGATAAAATGCACTGGTTATGTAAACAAAATGTGCATATGAAAATAAAGCCCCAAGAAGAATTCTTTCTTTGGTGTGGCCAGAAGTGAGAGCAGACAAATCAGGCATTTATTTAGAAAGATAAATGCTGTTTTCCATTGCAGTTTTAACCTTAGTGCCATGGGCTTCAGCCACTCCAGTTCAAGATATCTTTCAGGTTCTCAGAACATCACCTGTGTGCCCTGCAAGTCCCTCTCTTGTACCAAGGACTCATGAGCTTATATTTCAGGCCCTTGGCAATGGTAATAAAGGAACCAAACTGGAAGACCAAGGTTGTGAAAGTGTCTTTTACAGACATGATCATTTTGAGTAGAATTGTCCTCATTTCTGATTTCCATGATGCCACTCAGGAAGCTACTGCAGACCACAGGCTGGAGAGAGGGATGTTTGCATTGCAGTTCTGCATCCAAACTCTTACAAAATACTAATCCCAGCCCTAAATTCTCCTTTTGTTGAAGAAATGTTTGTGATTAAATAATGATTTTTGCATGCTAACTGCTGTGGTAACAAGAAGAGTCATGTGGATGGACTACATGGAGCACAGTCATCTTTTCCCCCCACACGCTCCTTTTCCATATAATCTCTTTGGCATTTTTCTTTGACCTGCAGAGCACAGCAAAACATGAGAATAGTAGGCTAGGGAAATAAAGAATAGAGCAATGACACATCTAATTTAATGTCACTGGTCTAGATTAATAAATTCATATGTATAAATTTACATATAAACAAAAACACCTAATCAGATTTAAAAAGACAAGTTGATATGGGATGACATGGAAGTTTTATTCCAGCCATGAAGTAATGACTTCATGGAAAACTGTTTTTAATTCAAATCAAATAAAGAAGTTTTGCAAAAGGATGCAGAAACTAAAGGAGTCTAGGTGACTGAGACACACTTCATAATTTTACTGACAACAAACGAACAAACAAACAACCTTTTGAGACTTAATCCACTTATGTTTACACCACAGTTCACATTCCACAGTGAGGAGTTTTCATGGGAAATTCTCTTTTAACTGAAAAATTTCACTTGCTGTTAGCACACACTTTGAGGGCCTGTGTGCTCACATCAAGGCAGCCCTCAAAAATTTACACAGCACACTCGTTACTTCTGCTTAAGCTGATATTTGGTTTGTTTCTTTTTCCTCCAACAGGCATAATTTTTTCAAGACCACAAACAATGCTTATTTTTGCAGCACATGTTCTTAACACACATAATCAGCCACATCTCCAGCTGGCATAAATCAGCACAGCTCTGCCCAGGCAAGTCACACCTGGGGAATTGATCTCTTAGGACCCAGAATATTTGGCTAGAAATGTTTCCTTTGAAAAGAGCACCTTCACACCAGAGCATGAACACCAGATAGTGTGTAATTGAGGTATTAAACTAATGGCCTAGAAGGTAACCAGGCTTGCAGGGAGCTGGAAAACCCTGAGCTTTTTGCACCCTGTGAAGGCAATCTGCAAATGCTTGTCCAACCAGAAATATCTTGTTGGGTGAGCTCCAAGGTGGAGGTGCAAAAAGAGCTGCTGGAGAACCCAGTGCCTGGTGGGGACCAGGCAGGCTCCCATGGCTGGTCTGCAGGGGGAAACTGTGGTATTCCACAAAAATCTAATAGAAATGGCTGAAATGTTCAGCTCCTGGAGCTCTCCTGGGCAAAGCACAGTGTTGAAACTTGCCCAAGCTGACACAGGAGGAGATGTGAGCCAGAATTCCTCTTGCTGCCCATGTAAAAGGCCAGCCTGCAGGTTGAGATGACATTGCATAACACATTTCCCAAAACAAGCCCTCTTGCTCACCATCGATGCTGTCCAGGGGCAAAAATAAATATCTAAGATAACTCACTGCATTCAAATTGTTGGGGAAAACCAAACCAAAACAGCACAAAATGCCCAAAACAAAACTTCAGTCACAGACCCACAGGCCTTTTGTCATGACCAGCCCTGCCTAGGCAGTATCTTCTTTCAAATCCAGTTTAATGAGTTTTGCTGGCTGCTCGCTCATCAGAATCATGGCATTCTGACATTGCCAATGACTTACTGAAAAAATAAAGTCTGCAGAAAGCCAACATGTGCTAAAGGAAATGAATTCAGAATATTTCATCCTGATATTGGAAGGGTATTTGGGAATGATAAATTTTTTTGCCAAGAATTAAATGCTGGCACTAAGTCTTCTCTTATGATAAAATAAATATTTTTAGTGAGCTAAAAATATTCTGCTTTCTTTGCAGGTGTCTTTTATTTCAAATTACTCTGCAACCAAATGACATAAATAAGCAAGAGGGAAACAGCACATTATAGTTACCAAAGCAGATCTCTATATTTTGCTGAGAATTATAACCATTTGCACCCAATAGGTTTTCATGTCTATTTTAACTAACTAGAAATTGGCCTCAGAGTTATTTTACTATAAACTACACAGAAAGATTTCTCCTTTGCTACTCCGAACCAACAGAGCTTGGAAAGAGCTACCAAGAAAGAGGGATGCTTTCAGCTCAGGATGCAGTCAGTAGCTTTTGAACAAGAAATTAGAAATCTGCAAGGAAACTCCATGTTGTGCCAAACATAATACACAGTGCTCACACCACTAGGTGCTTTGAATGCTCACATGAATAAAATATATCAAATCTCGTCCATTTTATTCACAGAGTGTTTTGTAAAGACAAAGACGGATAAAGGAAGCTGTAAAACAGCTATTAAAATATATTCTGGTGCCATTATGGGATGGTTATGCCAGAGAGAGAAGGCAGCTTTAGGCTAGACAGCAAAATCTTGGCTGCATGCTTCTAGGGAAGAAGGAGCCACGTCTGGAGATCTGTCTGATGTATTACCACAGTTACAGGTAAGGCTTTCCTGATCCCTCCCATCTAAGTTATGGAGACACATTTCATCAGCAGAAAACAAACAGACTCATAAAAGCCAATCATCAGAACTGACATGTTTACATTAAGAGAGATGGATGAAACTCTGTAAGAAAAGCCAGGGCCTCTTTCACAATGGAAGCACTGAATTAAGAGACAAACATGACATAACAACTAAACTTCATTTTTAATAGTGAATAGAGCCATTTAGGTTTTCCTTCTTTTAAGGGACAGCAACAAAAAGAGGTTGAGGATGAAGAGTGAAGAAAAAATTGAATGTGAAAGGCTGGGGGAGACAGACCCAAATATATATAATATATATATATATATATATATAGGAGGATGTCCCCCCCCTGCATTTGGCTGATATGAGGTGAAACAGTGGGTCCTGCCAGTCTGCAATAGCACTTTGCTCCAAAACCAATTCCTTCATTAAACTCCACTCTATCCATACGCTTCCAACATACACAGCTTCCCATCCTTCTCTACCTCTATCCTTTTCCTATGCCTCAGCCAAGAAAATTCTCTCCTCCTCCCACCTGCTTTATTCCAGGCAAACATAATCTTTCACAAACCCGTCCATGCCCACAGCAATAACTCTCATGTGACATTCACACCAGTTCTGTGAGATTTTGTCACTACTACTTTATTCTCTTCTTTGTTCCATGCAAAGCATCTCTGTCTATGATGGTGGGTGACCCTGGACAAGGATGCAGGGTCTCTGTCTGTGGTTTGTCAATAATTTTTGCTCTTAATGGAGCCCCAGATACTGGCAAACATTTTCACTGCTTTGGTAACAAAATACAAAAGAGAAAAAAATAAAAAGGCACAGATTTAGAAGTGCACTGGCAAAATTATCTTTTCAGGTAATGGTGATGGAGACTCAGGAAGGATAGAGGAATCTATCAGGGAGTTGATGCTTGCTGGAATATATTGAAGATTTGATTCATTATTCATATTCATATACAGTGCACTGTAAATTTGGCAATACTATTTGGCTAAAGCTGGTGGCTCTCCTACTCTGATGGAAGAGATTTTAACCCCCTTCCTCCCCCCGAGAGACAGAAAGGGATTATTGCTGTCCAGAGGGGAGGGATATTCTGCCTGTTTGCGATTGAAAACCGCCTGGGTTTGTTTGCCAAGTTTGGGAATCAGAGTTAGGAGCTTACATGGGTTCTGGGGGTGCAATCCTCAGCTCGTGTCAGTCAAGGGGAATATTTTGTGTGGTGGCAGCAGGAAGTGGGTCAGACCCCTGGCATTGGAGAGACTGAGTTATTTGTCTTCTGCTGTTCCTTTCAAAGAAGTTTACTTCAGCCACTCGGTGTAGCTCCATGGAAAAGATGCAATGGATGCTGGTGCTGACTGACAGTGATTTGATTTGAATTACATAATATTCTAAACCATTATGTAAATTAGTCTGACAGAAACATGGAGGCAGAGCAGCCAGGGATTTTTCATTGGGTTTTTTTTTTAAATATCTAGTAGCCTTTTAATGTTATCACCAAGATTGCCGCCTTCCAGCTACTACATTTTGCTGGTAGGTTAGCTGAATTAAACTTTATTTCTCCTGACACTAACTAAAACCCAAAGTGCATCTGAGCAAATGATGAGGAGCATTTAAAGAGTGGTAAATGTGGATGATTTTAGAGGTAGACGAGTGAGTCACATTACCAGGAGTGGTTTTGGCTATGTCCCACTGATGCCAATGAGACTCACGCTTCTGAGAACCCCGTGGCAACCCCAGGCACCCCTCCCATCCTCCCCTGTACAATTTCCTCATCTTTTCACATGGGAGGATTTTTCAGAGTAAATAACTCATTGCACAAACAATTCTATTCCAAAAGTCATGACATTTTCTGTTAATTAGCAATAATATAATCACCCAAACAAAACTGCTGGGGACATTGCATTTACTAGCAGACCACATCCAAACATGCATTTATGTGTCACCGGTGCATGCTCGAGTGGTTGGTAATTCTCAGCTGGGCCTGAGGCACAATGCACTGGAAGGATACAATAGAGGCCCAGTATTGCAAACCCTGCTGTGGCTCCTTGCTTAATTTAGCTTATGGGACCAAACAGTCAATGAGCAAACCAGAAAATAATACACCAAGTGGCCTGTGAAAGGGAAATATCTAATGATGGTATCAATGCTCGGTGTTTTCTAAATGGAAAATGCACTAGCTCCATATTTTGGGAACTTGCTTGCACTTTCTGTAAGAAAAAAAAAAAAAAAAAGAAACAACCCAAAGAACATTATTCCTAAAAATAACTTTTTTCATTACTTGATTGATCCAGAAAGCCAACCATGTCCTGGGCTGCATCATGAGAAGTGTGACCAGCAAGTGGAAGAAGGTTCTCAGGTCTGAGACCACACCTGGAGTGCTGCATCCACATCTGGGACCCCAACACAGGAAAATCTTGGACCTGTTGGAGCAGGTCCAAAGGAGGCCACAAAGATGGTCAGAGAGCTGAAGCACTTCTCTTATGGAGACAGGCTGCAATAGCTGGCTAAGAAAAGAGAAGTCTCCAGGGAGAATTGGCAGAACTTCCCAGTGCCTAAGCTGCACTCCAGCTCTCTTGGAGCAGCTTTTAGACAAGCACAGGTACAGGTAGAACAAAGAGGATTGGATTTAAAGTGAAAATGAGTAGGTTTAGATTTGATATTAAGAGGAAATTCTTCCCTGTGAGGGTGGGGAGGCCCTGGCACAGGTTGCCCAGAGAAGCTGTGGACACCCCATCCCTAGAAGTGTACAAGCCCAGGTTGGACAGGATTTGAACAACCTGATTTAGTGGAAGTTGTCATGGCCCATGGCAAGGGGGTTGGAAAAAAAGTAATTCTTAAGGTCCCTTCCAAATCAGGCCATTCTGTGATGTGATTGTGTGATTACTAATAGCAGTGATAAACAGCAATTCCTCTGAGAGATCATCCAATATTTTGACCTAACCTCTTCCTATATGCATATAAATACTGGGGTTAAGAGATCCCAGATGACATTATATCTATGAGTTATCACCTACCCTAACAGAGTCCTAAAATGATACAAAATGTACTGCTTGAACATTCAGATTTTCTTTTTGCTTTTTCAATACAATTCCAACTAAAAATACAAATTTGAAAAGGCAATGGAAGATTTTGATCAGATCTGTTAATTTTTAATCTGCCATGTATGAGTCTAATGATTCAAGTATTGCCTGCTCCTCTCTACATCCATCTTTATCCATCCTAAAATGTAGTTCCTAAACTTAGACAGGGTAAATAATGTATTCTAGATAATTTTGACTAAAAATATATATATTGGACATGCAACTCTTGTGAAATAGCCTCATATTCTCAGAATAGAATGAATCAACTAAAATGTAGCTTCTCTGATGGATTGAAATAGATTAGCCAAACCAAAGAAGCGCAGGATGTTACACATTCAGGGAGAAATAGGCACTGCTAGGGCATGAGTCATCTCTCTTGTTTTCAATGTCTACTTCAGAGAGATAAACTATGCTTTAGACCCTTGCAAGGCTTCTGATGATTCAATTTGTTTATTGTGACGCCAAAATTCTGGTTTGATATGTGCCTGTAGGTACCTGGGAACTCTGTGTCTACATTTGCCTGTTTGCTTCTCTCTGGCAGAGAAGGGACATCTGAACAGAGAGATGTCCCCCCCCAAAATTCAGACCACTGTGGAATATGGTGCAAAGTGTGTGAGGTGTGGTACTTTTAATTCTGCCTTGACTGGTTTAAAAAATAGAGATCAGGCACCTCCAACCCCATGTTGGCAAAGGAATGGACCAAGATCTGTTGCATTCCAGTGTGTGGCAAACTCCAGCACTTCTACAAAAACTTTCCAGTGCACACAATTACTTTGGAACACAATATAGATCTTCAATTTTAACAAATGAGATACATTTAATTAGTCAATGACAACCACGTTGTTCTCAGAATTGGGGTCACACAGGTTATCCTGATAATCTCAGACTCACAAATCTAGAAAATATTTAATGCCTTACATTGTGTTTCTACAAATTAACAGGGTGTTTGAGGTCTGGATTGCACAGTTACATGGGCAGAAGTGGTTTTGAGGTAATATTTTTAAAAGTAGAGTGAAATGTGGGCTAGTGGCACCCATGACTCCTGGGGGATCACGACAAAACAATCCAAAATAGAGCTGAAAGTGCACATCTGTCCTAGCTCCAGCCACTTTCCTATTCCTGTCCTGGGCTTGTCTTGCAGATTTTAACAAAGCAAATCATGATTTTAAAGAGAAAACAAATGGGATGGCATTGTTCCTCGCTCCCACATAAATGTTTAGCCTGGCTCCAAAATACTCTTCCCTATCTCTACTTTCTTTCCAAAATTATTCCCAAAACTTCTAGCTCCAGAAGAGCTGTCTTAGACCCCAGCTCTCTCCAGCCTATCTCTACTGTCAGACAAAGGAGAGAACAATGAAGCAGAAAAAAGAAAAAAAGCAAATTTGGATGGCATTTCACAGATTCCCCTTGTCCCTGTCTCCAGGATAAACTTCACACTCTCCAAGGGCCAATTAACCATCTTTTGTGTATTAGATTGCTTAACAGCCATCTATGGTGTGTTAATCCAGTCTGAGGAGGATGGAGTTAGAGAGCAGCTTGGTGGGCACCTGGCAGCCAGACAAGGTTAATCCACACCATCCTTTATGGAAATTGTGCCTCTTCCTTTTCTCCAAGCCACTGAGCTGCAAAGAAGTTGAAGGATGTCCTGGAAGACACGCTCACAGCAGAGCAGATTGGAGCTTTGCACTGCAGCCTTGGCCTTCAGCATGGCTTAGAATCACAAAATCATTTAGGCTGGAAGAGACCCCTAAGGTCCTTGAGTTCTGACTTCTGCCTCACCTTTTTGTCCCCTGAAGGGATGTTGCTGGCAAAGGGAGCTGTGCAAAACACCATCACAGAGCTCCCAGGAGAGCCTGCAAGCCAGCCCTGAGGCCCAAGCAAGAAGAACATCAAGCCTGAAAGATCGGACCATTAAAAGCATTGCTGATCCTCTCAATTCTTACAATTTGTGATTCTCCCAGATGAATCGAAATTAAATTGAATGCTCACATTAACAAAGTAATGGGAAATCCCAGTCCACATGCTTCACATTTAGCCTCACAGTGGCGAAAAAATAGAGTTCTGCTGATTTATCTTAACTCCTTTCTCGTTACATGCCCAAAGTGCCTGGCCTACTTGTATCTGTTATTTAGGTATTGCCTGGATAGGACAGACATCACTGTCTCTGTTTTACCCAATGCACACAGAATGATCCCAGATCTGATGGTTTCAGAGTTCTCTGCTTCTGGTGGCTCAGATGGAGAGCAGAAACACAGGCCCTGCTCTTCCAGACTTTCTGACATGACTGGTGAGGCCATCAGCACCAACCAGCGCAAATCTCACATTTAATCTCACACAATCTGGGTTCAACTTCACACAACTCCCTCCAAACCCGAGGCCAGGGCTGCTCACCCCACCAACCCTGCTTGTTCTCACACCCCCATCTTCATTTAGAGGTCCTGGCTTAAACTGCTACAAACAAAATAAAAAAGTTTTACCGTGCATGTCTGAAAATAGAATTGCAATCATCTATGCTTCCGTTACTTTAAAACTAAATTTATCAAGAGATTATTCTTCCATGAGGTTTAGCACATAAGATGTCTTATGTTTTAAAGTTCAGTCATTTCACAGTTATTTATGAGCAGAAAATCTTATGGATTAATTTTATAAAGAGGCACAGTGAGTTTGGGGATCAGAACTCCTTTTGGTGTAAAGAATCCCAATAACTCTGCAGTCCATCAAGACAGTTTTCAGCTATTTTTGTAATATTGTTTGTTGTGTTCACAGATAATGTGCAGCTGAGCACCAAGAAGGTGAAATACAAAAGGTTATAGTTTAATGTCAAAAAAATCTTCCAAGTAACAAATAAGAGCCTGAATAAGGAGAGAGAAAAAAGCCATATAATCCTCTGGGGGTTTTTATTTGTTTAGTTTCTGCATTAGACAGTTCTTTGAGTGCAATTGATTTTGTAGTTTCCTCTGTAGTTTCCAATTAATCATCCTCCCTCTTTGTGAGGATGTTTTACACAAAAACAGGAGACAGGAAAACATTTCAAAATAGGAAAATGTGCTTATAAAACCACAGCACTGGTATGGATCTGCAGAAGTGCAGGTTCTGTATGAAACCACCCTTTGGAGGGGAAGGGGGAGCAGAATTGCCTGTCATGGGGAACAGCTGACTGCAAATTTCCTATTGAAACTCTATTTCTATGGAAAAATGCTTTTCCAATAGAGAAGCATTTAAGTAAAGAGCATCTACTTTGAGTTACAAATTTCTTTCTGCAACAAAGAAGCCTCCAAACTGAAAAGGGAACAGATTTATCAGAGAAAATCACCATTTTTCAGAGGGGGGAAAAAAACACTTTCTCTCCAAGAATGATGGGAACCAGGCCAAAAATCACCCTAATCACATCTCACTGCTAGTTCTCCCACTGGCTTGACATTCCTGTGTTTGTGTTTTTAAAAATATGAAAAAAATTTGAGAATTTTATATGGTCATCTTAATCCAAATATAAAAATAAATTTTAAAATTACTTGCTTTTGACCAAACACATTATATCTTTTTAAATTACAAAGCAAAAAAAAAAAATGACAGTACCTAGTGAAAGCCAGGAAAACATGCTTTTCTTCTAGAAGTCATCCTTACAGCCTCATCCAAACATGAAACTTTTGATTGAGGACAAGGATCTCTTGGAGCTTTGAATGAGTAACAACGAGATTATTACAAAAATAAATAAAAGATGAGCAAGCTGCCACTTAAGCTATGGATTTCCCACTGCAACAGCTTCAAAACTTTCTTGAAACACAACAAATTAATAAAAAAAAAGAGGGGAGGCAGACGATATGGCTCTGTCTAACTGATGGCATGAAAACATCAAGCACTTTGATTCAGATGAATAAATAATGACGGCGTGTTATCCAGGAAACAGCGCAATGCCAAGTCTGTTTGATCTCAGACCAACTGTTGGGTAAAAGTATTCTGAAATGCTCTCCTGGGCACATGGGCCAGCTGCATCTCAGCTCTGGGACTTTGGTTATTTCAATGGGGGTCTTATTGAGAGAAGGAATTTTGTCCTAGAAGAAATTTTATACCATGTCACCTTCCTGAGGGGAAACTCCAGTGTTATTCTGCTTATTCAGGAGCTGTGAGAGTGGGGATTCCAAGCATCCTCTCTGATTGCTCTCCTGCATCCTAAATTGAGATGCAAGCAATGGGAAAAAAAGAAATGAGGGATGCTTGTGTATATTGTGTCTTGCATTTCAGGGCTGCCCCAGAAAAGCCTGGAAATCATCCTCCCTGCAGGTTCCAAAGCATTCACCAAGGGCTGTGAAGCCCCAGGAGCATCTCCTCTCCCTCACCACCGCACAGCAAGGAGCACTGCCCTCATTCCATGGCTGGGAGCACGTGCCAGCCTGATTTAGGTGAGCAGGGGTGCTGAACACTCAGTGCACAGGGTGTAGAGAACAGGACTGGAGAGGGACTGGTCTCTTCAGAACTTCTGGAGCCTTCTCCTAAAGTATCCATGTGGCTGAGACAGCATGTGGTACAAGGAAATGCTGTAGATGAACAAGCTAGAAACTGTCCCCTGACTGCAGCTGCCCTATAATTTGCTCTGTTTCAGATTGTGCTTCCAAGCCTCAGTGCAACCCCTACATGTCTGAGAGATTATTTAATTGCAGTCCACTTCAGACAGCAGAAAGTGCTGCCTTCTCCCAGGTCAGTCTGACACCACTGACTGAGAGTCCATCATCTCTCACATTAGCCCCAAAACTCCATACCCAGCTCTTTCACAGGAAAAGTTATCTCCCTGTCCTTTTCAAGACATCTAAAAACCCTCTAAGTTTACAAACACGCACTGCTCAGGCAGGTGCTCCTGGACTTGTTCACCTTTTTTCAGTATAGTCACTCCCTCCATTAAAAACTCTACTGGAATGTGGTTCCTTCCCTAACAAACAGAGCTTTGGGACCCTGAGAGCTCAGCTGAGAAAAAAAAAATCCCAAGCACTGAAGCAGGAAGTGTAAAGACATCTGAAAAATGCTCCAAAGCTTCAGCTTCCAACAAACATATGAACTATAGCAACTGCCAAGAATTATGACTGCATGACATTACAACCAGCTCCTTGCTCTTATTAAAAAGTGAGCCCGGGCATCCGATGGGCAGATGGGCAGCACCACACAATCTGCTCTCATCCACCATCTGAGCTTTAATGGATGCTCAGAGGTTGCCACAAAGCAAAAGTTTTCATCTTCAGGAAACACATGAGCTCTACAAACAGCTGGATGCTACAATTTGGTGGTGTGTGTAGACTGAAGTGAGGGAATTTGGAATTTCAGATGATTTTTATTGTATGGTCTGGAATGTGATGTCTTTCAATCTTCCTGCTACAGGGAATATAATGGGTCCTGATTGCTAGTTTTAAATAGAGGAAGGTAATTTGCACATTTTTTGTAAGTGAAAGTTAATAGTCTTGGAAAATGTTAAACTGATGAACTTCTTTTTTTTCCTGATGATATTGCGAAGTGACAAAGTGAGATCCTTGTAAGCACAGCAATATCACCAGGATACTCCATGCAAATCTTGAGAGATCACCTCTAGCAAGATGAGAATTATTTTATATTCATAGTCCCTGATTTTACATAATTCCAGCTTTCTCAGCTGGGATTGGGTACAGGATTGTTGAGATCTTTGTGTGACCCCACCAACAGCCCTTGCTCTCAGTGCTCATAGATAATAACAAAGAGATGATGTTTTAGAGACTGTGAGCATTAAGCTGATGTTAGTCAATCAAAAACTCTTTGCAATATTAGCTGCAGCCCTGAGCCATAAGAAGAATATCCTGTGTCTTTTCAACTCTATTTCTGACTATACATCCTCAAATTCCCAAAGCTATACCTGATCTAAGGTGGGACAGATGGGCAGAAGGATGTGGACAGGAAGGAAAAGAAACACCATGAGCCTTGCTGTGCTGTGGGGTCTAAAATAAAGATGCAGCACCAGCATTCAATTTGCATTCCCCTAATTTCCCCTCTGGAAATGTACTTCAGTCGTGTTGGCTCTTACCCTGAGTAGTGCTGCTATGAGCCTTTGTTGGGACTGCTCAGATTTTCCCCCTGCTTTTATAGCTGCTGTTCCTTGCTGTGCTTCTTAGCAGAAAGAGAGAAGCATAATTTATTAGGAGGGATGGTATTTTGATCTGTGACCATCAATAAGTCTGTAGCCTTCAGATCAAACACCATTATCAAGACATCCATTGAACTGGAAACAGCATTAGAGAGGAGACAGCTAACTCAGCATTAATCAAGATTTTTATTTTTTTCTTGCAGTATCTGAATATTTCGGATAGCACCAAACCTCTGGCAATTCCAGGCAAACCCATACTGATTTATTAAGAGGGGCACACAGGTAAGTGAGTTGTGACACTGCACTACAAGCATTACACGCCAGGCTGATAGAATAATCATGTCTAAGGTCCAATATTTTCATGTCAAGATCCTGAAAACTGTGAAAAAATCATCTAGTCACAAAAGTGTCTTGCACTACCAGCATCAGAATTTAGACAAGGTACAACATATATTTAGAGACCAGCCCACTGTGCTGAACAAGCCCAGTAACAGTCCGGTAAAACTTTCCAGTATAACTTGCTTCTCTGCCTGACCACAAGCTGGTTAGCCCCAGTTAAATCTTTTAAATTTTTAAAATTTAAATTTTAACCAGCATCTAAAGCCTTCTAAACCTGGAGCTCAGACTGCAGTTGTGCTGGTCAGCTGTAAGAACAGCATCCTCATCACTGCTCCGCACAAAGAAATTGCAGGTCTGGCTCTTTCCGCTTTCTTAATATTTATGCATCTGGTCTGGCAGCATCCATCATCAGGGTAGCCTTAGCTGGTGCCCCAGAGGGATGAAATAATGGCAATTTCCAAATGAGCCACAAGATGAACGGGAATGAGGAGGGAGGGAGGGAGCTGCTATCAGGAGTCTGTCAGGGTTAGGTTATGTCAGGCAGTACCTCTTGAATAAACCACCACAAATGAGCAGCACAGGAAAACAACGGGTGTGAGCTTGTTCCAGCAGGGGGTTGGGGTGGGAGAAGCACTTGGCAGAGCCTTGAACTGGATAAACATTGCCAAGGGATCAGGGCCTGAGTAAAGGCATTCTTTTTAAGGGACCTTGCAATCTTCAGGTGTGGGGAGTGAGCCTGGAGCAGAGAGCATGCACCCACATCTCCCATAACCAGCACAGGCAGGGGCAGAAAGTCTCTCTCCTCAGCCTCTGGAGAGCAAGTCACCAAAAGGCAGCAGCTCTGAGTCCCCATGAGCAGAGGGAATGCCAGGTTTTAGCTGGGATGCTGCTCTTTGTCATAGAGCTGCAGGGGGACAGGGGGTTCCCCCAGCTGCACACCTGATGGAGCAGGGCAAGGGCAGCTTGGTGACAGAAAATGGCCCTGTTTAACACAGAGCTTTGTTTCACACACCACATAAATTCCCTCCTCCCAAACTCCTCCAAGGAGGAACTTGGCTGAAGTTCTGCTGCATCGTCAGAGGCTTTAGATTAACACAGACAACAAAGTAAATTACTAATCCTGAGGACTAGGCAGGGTATCACGCATTCCTTCACCATGTTAAGTGCCCAGCTGAGGGGGAAGGGCAAGGAAGGATTTCCAAAGCTCTGCACAAACATTTTGAGCCTCTAAATTGAAGCCCAGCCCCAAAAATTCCTGTTGCTATTTTTTGTTCTTTGACAGTAGCATCAGATGAAATTATTTTGCACCGGACAAGCACGCTGTGGATTGACAAAAGGCAGAAAAGTGGGAGGTTATTTACCTCTTCCACCAGTGAGATGAAGGCATCCCATCTTCCCAAAGCTTTTTCCCTACAGCCCATCATCCCCTGCCTCCCCATATATAAAATGCAGCTGAGCTGGGGTGGGACACACTCAGAAGGTCTGAAAGCCCAAACAGCACCAGGTGAAACCTTTTCCTTGGCAGGTGTAAACTCAATCTGGTGTCCATCACCTCAAGCAACCCCTTCACCCACCACCTCACCCAGATTCCTCTGAATAAGAGTTCACAGCACTGATCCTGAGCCATCAAAGCTTGAGAATGCTCAGAAAATACCAGAACCCCAGCCCTGCTGGTGCAGGGGACAGGCCAGTCTCTCCAGGCTGTCAGCTGGAGGTCATTCCCCATCCTGCTCTTCAAAGCCACCTCGTGGGCCCCAGCAATGCTTTGAAAGACATCCCAGGACAACAGGGGTGTCACAGGAAGGGAGGGAGGAACATTACAGCCCAGCTGCCTCCTGGTTTGAGTATGGGGGTGGCAGTTTCACTGACAGCTATTCCTTTTATTTCTGGATTTCTGTGTCTGTTTGAAGAGCTGTACCAGCTGTGCTACATAACCAGGAACACAGAAAATTGGGCCAGAAATGTCATGATAACCAGAATCCCAAATCCTAACTTCATACCAACCATCCTAACTTCATTCAAACATTTTCTTCACATTTCAAGATCCATCTCCAGGAACGTACCTATCTTCACCTTGAAATTAAATTTCAAGTCTTAATACCTGCACAGGTTTTAAGTCTTTTTCTTCTTGCAACTGATGCTGAATATTTTTCCAGCCCTCTTCTCTCAGGTGAAAGGCTCCATCAAATCCATCCCCTTCCCAGCACTCCTCTGGGATCATGGGATCACAATCAGCTGAGTTTGCTGTGAGATGTGCACAGGGATCAAAGGGTGATCAGCTTTGCTATGCATGCAGAGTGGCATCCTCCTCTCCAGAGCCCAAACACCTTGTGGGCTTCCCCACCTCCCAAGGTCTGCAACCACTGGCAGATTCTAGGCTGCAAAATGTTGTCCATTGTGAAAGGTGCCAGTCAAGGGTGTATTTGAGGCTGAGATAGGCACAGCCTATTTTACCCACTCAAATAAAATATTTCCACATTCACACCTTGACTGAGAAGAAGCAGCAAAATCTTCATCATCTACGCAAGGATAAAAAAATTACTTGGTTAATCTCAGAGCCCCTCAACAAACAGGGACAAATCCATGGGGCTTGTCTCCTGGTAGTTCAGTCCTGTTTTGGACAGGGGGGTTTCAGATGTGGGTAACTGCAAGCCACTTCTCACACCCACCAGACTTCAGCTGCTGAGACAGAGGACTTGGTGGGGGGGTTCATATCAGTGGGCTGATGACATTCAGTATTGCAGGTGTAATGTAAATAAACAGTGAGAGGAAAGGAGAGCACCATTTCTTTTTATGCTGCACCAATCCTCTGTAAATATTCAGAGCTTTTAGTATTAACTACCCCAGACAGTGAAAAAAGCCAGGATGAAGAGAGGACATCACAGGAGTCCTTGCACTAGTTGTTTTTTTTTCCCTTTTTAGCCTAGTTTCCTGAGGAAAAAAGGCTTATCTGGTCATGCTGTCTGTCTTTTAATCCCCTCTAATAACTTTTGAATCCATTGGCCAATTTCAACCACACTTGAGACAGATGTAGGTATTTCAGACATACTAAATTCATATATAGAAATTGAGAGCTAAGTAATATAAATCAGTGGGAGTTTGGGCCTCCTCTGCAGTGTACCTCCAACCCCTTATCCATTCTGAGAGCTGGAAGCCAGCATGTCCATAGTTTAGGGATACAAAGGAATCTTCAAAAGCCATTGCACACGCTGCTATTTAGCCCCACAAGTGGTCAGGAAGAAACCATGGGCTTGGAAGAGTGAGTTAAAGGTAAATTAAGTAGACCCATAGGAAATCACATTGAATTAGTTTTGCCACTCTCAAAGCAATGGCAGATTTATTTTTCCTGTTTAAGGAAAATACCCTCAGAAAAGCAGAATCAGTGTGTCTGTGCAGGTATTAATATTGTGGCAGCCTCTCTCATCCTTTTCTGCCTTGAAAAAGTAAAGCCTAAAACTTAGCTCCTGAAGGAAGAGGAGGAAACCACCACTGATAAGATGAATCAATCCCTTAAAGCAGGGCCATGCAGAATAACAAGACCATGAAAGCCACTCAGCTCTGATTTTGCTTCAGGGGCAATAACTTCCTGCAAAGCTTCTGTCTAGGGCAGTAAAGCAGCACTGAAACACTCCCACAGGAACCTGATGGTTGGGCTGAAACTCTGCTCTCCTGAGAGCAGCATATGGTGCACGAGAGCTGCAGGAGCAGCCCCTGAATTTACACACACTTTTAGTTTCATTTCCCTGCCTACACACTGAGGATCTGCAGCTAGAAACAGGACCTGGGTGTCTCGCCAGGTTTTGTGCATGCAGACACGATGTGATGGGAGCAAGCTTTAAGCCAGGAGCAGAAATATGCTCCCAAACTCTTGTGCCCTTGCCACAATTGGTGCACGAGAGCTGCAGAAGCAGCCTCTGAATTTACACACACTTTTAACTTTATTTCCCTGCCTACACACTGAGGATCTGCAGCTAGAAACAGGACCTTGGTGCCTCACCAGGAGGTTTTGTGCATGCAGGCACGATATGATGAGAGCAAGCTTTAAGCCAGGAGCAGAAATATGCTCCCAAACTCTTGTGCCCCTGCCACAATTGGATGCAGGCAAGCACGGGACTAACAGAACTTTTTTCCCACATGGCAAGCTCAACGTGTTTCAAAGCTTACACACACACTCCAAAAAAAAAAAAAATCTAGCTCAGCTGCTCTATATCATGAGAAATGGCTGATGTGCCCAGCACACTGGCAGACTGCCTGGCTACCAGCTGTGGTCTGACTCCTAACCCTGCTAAAAACAGAGGTCTGCCAGTGGACACGGTGCCACAGGAGCTGCAGAAAACAATGCCTGCCTTTGGATGAGCCTGAGAAACCACGATCAGGGCCAACAAGACAAACAGAGCTGGGGGTGAGACTTGAGGCAGCTGGGCTCTCTCCACTGGGGATAGCAACGACCTGGCATCCTGGAAGTGGTAGGAAAACTCAATTTTGGGTTCTGCCTGGAGGGCAAGAAGTTCAAAGGGCTCTAAACTGGCCTGTGGCCAGAGTGAGAGGAGTGTTTAACTGGGTGCCTGTAAGATGCATTTCAAACATTCCCCTAAAAATGCCATTTCCATCTAAGTCCTACCGAGGCAGGCTTGCTCCACTCCTCTCCCAGTGAAGGAATGCAGCAATTATGCCCACAATGGGAGATCATCTCCCTGCTCCAGAGCCAAGCTGCTTTCCCATCAGTCAGCCCTGACTCTGGAGGCAGCTCCTACCTCAAAATCAGCACCTGACAGGCAAACTCAAGCTGCTGGCTTTGAAAATTGGAAGGACAAGGCTTCATGTGTCAGGAAGGCCAAATCACACTTGGGATTGCTTTTTCTGGGCTGGTCAGTGCAGATGTGAAAGGTCTCCATGATCCTTAGGAACCTTGTGCTCTATTTCTCTATCATGAGCCCTTCCCATGCAGCCTGTATACACCATAAACAAAAACTCCACAATTATTAACCAGCTTGTGCTTTTCAGTGCCACACATGCTCACCCATCTCTAGAATTCAGGATTTACTGTCTGCACCTCCTGCAAGTCTTGTCTTGAAGGCAGCCCCAGGGCTGCTGTCAGGAGGCGAGTTAATACAAACTTTTTTCCCCACAGGAGAGTTCATCTATTTGTTCTTCCCTCATTACTGTCACTTCTGTATTCCTTCATCCTGTGAACAGATCTGTTCAGGTCAAGATGCTGAGAAAAATCTGGATTGCAAAGTCCAGTGTGGTTGGTTATGCAGTTCCACCATGAAAGCCAATGACTCTACTTTGCAATCCTTTTCCAGAAGGTGCAGCTTGCTTTTCTCTCCTGAGCTGACAGGAACCTTGAGGAAAGTCAGATGATTTTACCTCCAATAAGATAAAGCAGACTGAAGTCCAGCACAGAGCTACCTCCATGTGATTTAAACAAAAGTTTTGTGGGCTTTTTTCTTTGTTTTGGGCTTCTTATCTGGCATATGTCCTGAGGGTCAGCTGTGACCTGGAGCATTATTTCTGCCTGTAGAAGATTTTCTTTCAGGTATACAAAAGATATGAAATGGAGATCACACCAAGTTCATTCAGATCTGTGGCACTGCAAGGATGCATTATTGCAACACACTCAACGGAGCTCCAACTTTCAAGACTCTTTTGTCAAGAATGTAGTGAGGCAATCTGCCTTCTGAACAAATCACACCACTTGAGCACATTACACATGAAATACACATCTCACTGCTGATTCACTCCTGTGCATCATTCAGCAGGAAAGACCTTAGCAACAAACTCCAAGAAAGATTTTAGCCTCAGCTATACCAGTACTGATGCAGCTCTCTGTGATGTGAGCTGTGTCCATAGGACAGACCCTGCCTCTGGAATTCACACATACTGTGAAAAATATCTCCCCTCAATCTTGGCTGAATTCAGAGTAGGATAATTGATATCTCGCTATTCATTTACAGCTGAATGCAGATTTCTCCTTAGCTCAACTTTTGAGCTGCCATTTGGGATCTGGAGGCAGCTGTGTCCTCCTCTGCCAAAGATTAAAAACTGGTCCTGTCTTAGCCAAAGCACAACGAACCTCAGCTGTAGGGTGATAGGTGCCTTTGAAGTCCTCCTCACTGTTGTGGTGTGATGTCATGGTTTGCCTCAGGTTCTTCCCTGATAATTCCCTGCCAGGTGTGTCAATCACCTCTCCTTTCCACACCCTGACCCCTGCTGAGCACTGTCTGTCAGTCCTGGCATTCCAGAAGGACACTGAGTGCTTGGCAGAATTCAAAAGATGCCCTCTACCTCTGGCCGGTCATTGGGCCATCCAGGTGTCCTTTGTCCCTTAAGATGTACCTGGTTGGTGGCTTCCTACCCCTTTCCTCCTGCTCTCCCCAGGGTTAAAGGAACAGCAACATGCAGTTCAGAGAGTTCTGTTGGAGCTGTTGCTGGATTCTGAGGCCTGTGGGCCAGAATAAAGTTCTGGATTGAAACCCTCCATCAGAACCGACTCCTTTCCTACACCATTGCCTTAAAGCTTCTCCATCAGAGGCAAACCTGAGGAGCACCAGAGCCCCTGCATGGCTGTACTTGTCTCCAAGCATTCAGCTGCAGTGTTCAACCAGCCAAAGGTGTCTCTGGGGTGAAACACCACAGTTGCTGCTATTTGGTTCAGTACCAAGGGCCAGACAAGCTCAGGTCTGTCCTGTCTGGCTATATTGGTAAATATTCCGATACCTCACAAAATAGCAGATAACACTTGAGGCTTGACTTTGCCCTTGTGCTTGATCAACACCCGGCTCAGAGGAGGTGGGAAACGCAGCGTGACCTCAGTGGCATTTCACACCTTCACCTTCCCCTCTCCTGTCCAAGCAGAGCAGCAGCCACACCTGCACAGGCAGGAGCTGGTGCCTGACCTATGTGCCAAGAGGGGCTGCAGCTTCCTGTGCTCCCTGGTTCATTGCTAATGCAACAAACAGCCCTGGGTGTGCAGGATTGGTTGTGACAAGCTGGGAGAGTTCCACGTGTCAGATGATGAACTTGTTCTTGCCACCAGCAGGTACAATTGTCTTTTCTGCTGAACTAGCAGCACACTTTCTTCTCCATTTGCTCTTCACTTCTCCCCCTCTTTGACTACTTTTTAAATATTTTACAGATGCACTCTGGTGGCTAAGCTCTCCAGCACATTTTCAGCAGTTTTGCTGAGCGTGCATTTTCAGAGCTTGTATGGGGGTAGGGCCACGGTTAGAGCCACTCATGCCAACATGCTTTGAATGCTCTCCTGTTCCTGCAGCACAGTCTTGACATGCACAGCAAACTCCATGCAGAGAAAATGCTGGGCAGACCCCAGGAGAGGCATATTCTGAGGGCTGGAGAGCAGCACAGACCTTGCAAGACAAAAGGTTTTCTGTATTTCATCACCTAAGCAGCACATTTTAGCCATCCTGCCTCAGCAAAGCACATGGAGAGAGCACAGATGCTCCAAGCTCACACATCACCAATGCAGAGGCACCTCCTGGCAATGTCTGGGGTCACACAAGGCCACACACACTGTGCTCTTTCTCTACACCTGATTAACCATGTAAGGAATGCTCACACTGCTCCTGACCATGAAAACACTGAATCCAGTGCTGTCCCTTGGGGTGGGACGTACTTCTGCTTGGAAGGAAGCAAAAGCAAGGCAATGGGAATGGGGAATGTTCACCTAAGCAGAATCCAGGCAGGAGTGGGAAGGATTTGGGAAAAATAAATGAATGGTGGTGAAGAGAGAAGTTCTGGAAAGATATGGGTGGAAAGATCCTTCATTGGTTCCCTGGGACTGGAAGGAGCTCTCTGTAGAGGTTTGAAGAAATGGACAAAAAATTTCTTTACTAGGATATGGTGTAGGGGTAACCCTCAGGCTGTGTCATTCCTACAACACTTTGGGCATGCAATTTGCCCTCAGTTTTACCTCTGAAAAGTAAGAAAAACTGTGTTCTTTGTTGTAAAAGGATGATTAAATGATTTCTGTCCAATTACATACCTTCCGATGAGGTTTTTTTCTTTTGTTTGTTTGTTTTGCTTGGTTGGTTTGGGTTTTCTCTTTCCAGCTATCTCATTTTCTCTTCTTTGAAATCCAGTGCCTCATTTTTCCAGCTCAGTGTCATCAAAAACCCAAGTACCTCACTCAGACAACTCAAGAGTACCCAAGGCAAACACAACTCAGGCTGATCTCCCATTCTCAGCAACACACAGGCTCTCCTCCCTGGATTGCTATTCCTCTCATCCAAAATTATAATTTCCTTTCCCTCAGCTGCTGCAGCCCTTCCTTTGGAGGTTATCTCAGGCCAGCCAAGCTTCCTTAAGGCTGGCTGAACTGGGAGCAACTGCAGAGTGATCAGTCCAAGTGGATCAGTCTCCAGGGAGCTCTGTCTGACCCTCACTCCAGCCCTGTGATCACTCTGTTGTGGCTTCACCCATTCCTTTCTCCTGGAGAAACAAGTGAGGACTCACAGACAATAAAACCCAGGAGCAGTGTCTGGACAATCAACGCCCTGCCCCTAAAAAATAACACTTAAAAATCATGGCAAGTGACACAAGGTGTGATCCTCTCCTTTAGCTTAAATCTAAAGACATGTGCTGTTGATCACAGCACCCAAAAATCACATTGTCACCCAGTAAAATCACATTGTCATCCAAAGATTTCAGCTCTGTGATCCAAATTTTTTTGCCAATTCCAATAAAAAATTGCTACTTCCGTAACAAAGGAGAGACATTCAGCTTTTCAAAATACCGATGAGGTCCCTATGAGTTATTCAGGCATAGAAGTCACCGCTCATCAAAATAAGGTTTACTCAGTCTCTATTTAAGCATTTCAGAAAGAAACTGGCCTTGCAGCCAAGATGTTACTGCCTGGATCAGCATTATATACATGGAGGTGAAAAAAAAAGTAGAAAACTGTACCAAATGTAAAATGCTGATAGCAGTCAAGAAACCTTGTAAAGCACAACAAACAGCACACAATCACTTTGGCAATCTGAGGCTGTAGAGTGGGAAGGAAGGCCAAAACTAGGAGCACCAAACACACACAAAACATAATTTATGTTGCTAAATATACCACTGAGGGAAATGCTTATAGGGCTAAGGGGATAATGTTGAGACTCATTATTTTGGCTGCAAGACTCCCAGGTTCAGCAGTGCAGGGAAAGGTGAATCCCAAAAGCCATTCTTTGTCCATTCCTAATTTGGAATCTGTTGGATTTCTCATTAAGAGCAGTGGGGGATGATTCACAGCTCAACACATCCCAGTGCTTGGACTGAAGTGCTGTGTGTGCACAGAGCAAGTCCTCAGCAGAGCATTAAGAAACCCATGGCATTAAGAAACCCAACCCATGTTGGGGACAACAGGGGTGTCCCTGCCTCCATCCCCCAGCACTCCACAGGATCCAGACTCCAGCACAAGGCAGAGCATGATGTTGGCCCAATTTCCCAGTCCTCCCAGTCCCCAGCAGCGTGATAAACCAGCTCTCCCAGTGCAGGGGATGGGGTCATGCTGAGCACACCTAGGTCATGCAGTGCACAGCCCCATTAGAGATCCCTGGACCAGCTCCAAATGAGTAAAAGCATCCACAGCAGCACATAACGATAGTAGGTCAGGTCCTAGAAGCAATAAAACCACATTAGCAGCATGTAAAACTATGCTAAGTAGCCTCTCTGGTTTTGCCCTGAAAAAAAAAAAATAGCCTCCTCCAGTAGCTCTTTGCTGCAACCATTTACAGGAGCGCCCAGGATTGTTTTTTAGGTGCGCAGCAAAAGCTTTCAGGGTTTGGGCTGCCCCTTGGGAAGGATGATGTGGACCCTCAACAGCTCATGAAATCAGCCACAGAGAGATATTGCTGCTCTTGAGTGGAGTTTCCTCATGCTTGGGTTGTGTTGCCTGCAAGGTGCATTGGGCAAGAGGATTTGGGCTGCTGGAAGAAGTGATGCCTCCCTGGGGTTAAGGGCACTCCTGTGTCTGGGAGCCCTGAACTGCTGCTGAACTGAAGAAGCAGACACTGCTTCTGAAGAAGCAGACAATGCAAGAGTAAGACTTAGAAAATCTCCAAATTATAAATACTCAACTTCCCCCAAAAAAAGTCAGTGAAGCACAGCTTCCCCACCAAGCCACATTTGTGACTATTATTAATATTTATCACTGCTGTGATAAAGAAGATAAATAAGCACACAAGAAAGGTAGATGGTCTCTGCAACAAGATTGTTACAAAGAGCCTAAATTATTTTGCACACAACCCATATTTATTCCAAGGGACATAACCCTACAGCTGATACTGGGATGAAAGGGAACCCAGCAGAGATTGCACTTTTATTACATATTTCTCCATCAAGCAACTGATTAAAGTTTGCATTCCAAGTACAGCTATGCTCTAGGCTTAAGAAAAATCTTCTCATTTGAAAGTCATTTCCCTCCTCTGCATCTGGGACAATCAGCAGCATAAAATAGAAAATATTAATAAATAAATATGCATCAGCCCAGAGTTCATGTTCAGTCACAGCCTAGACTTGTGTGTCTTGCTAATGGACCCCAGCATCAGGAGGTCTGAAAGGTTGAATTCTGGTAGTTCCAGCAAATTAAAGAAAACCTCACTGCTCTGCAGGGATTCAGCTGTGATTTGGGAAGTTATCCTTCCTCCGCACAGACCCTGGTGGTCAGCTCAGTGATCCAGGGCTGCAGCTCACCTCCCAGCCTGGGTTTTCCCACAGAGCAGAGAACTTCTCCCAAATTCCTGAGTGTTTCAGCCCAGCAAGAGTGTGCTCAGGATAGAGTGTCCCAATGGTGCTGTTTTGTTGCAGTCTCCAGCCAAGGATGAAGTCAAAAAGGAGCACTTCACTGCTCAGCTGCAGAAGGACAGTGGCTGTGGGATGATGATTTTGATTTTAACCCTGGTGTCACTTTTCTAAGCCTCAGTTATGTGTGGGCTGCCAGCAGAAACACAGAAGGTGGCATGATATCATAACAATATTTTGTGGGGGAAAAAAAGGGAATTTATTTTTGCCATCACATGACGTGATGTGGGAACTTGTACCAGAGTGTCATGTATCAATATCTGGAGGCTTATAACCTCCTTAGCCTGTCCCTTAATAAAAGGGATGCTGTGAGCTTTGGTGATGTGAAGCAGATCTGTTTTGCTGAGGTTTTCTGCAGAGAAAGAATTTCACACTTAATGAGATGTAGGAGAATTTTCCCTTTCCCATTTCCCCAATTCTCTTCAAATATCAGCTTATCCTTCCAATCTAGTGTTGGCCAAGTTGTGCAGAGCCTCTGCAGTCACTTTTCTTGGTCCCTGAAAGAGATCAAAAAAGTTTTTACCTCCTATCCTATGACAACCAAAATGCTGCACACACTCCGGAGTGCAAAATGCTTTCTTAAAAAAAAAAAAAAATAAAGGAAGTCAAGAATAACATGATAACACATAACACAGGTGCTTGTGTTAGAATAGAAAAAATCAGCGATAAAACTGCAGCCAGAGGAATTGCTGGCCTTTTTCAGGGCAAAAAGGAACTTTTCAAACCCATAAGGAACAAAACGTATCCTTTAAGTACCGTCAGACACAACTGCACAGAAAGGGCAGGAATGTTCAATACCTATTTCTGTTCTGTACTGGGGAAAAATCCATGCAATGGAGCAAGAATATGCTGAGAATGACATTTCACATTTAAGAGCTGTAAAGATGTACAAAAGGAGTCTAAAATATCCTGGTTTCTTTAGTTAGACTTTCTATATCAACAAGTTATGATAATTGAACCCAAGAGTTCCTACAGATTTGGCCAGCATGTACTCAGAATGTCACTGCTGCTTTCCAGAGTACTGGGACACCGTGGTGAAGCACCAGAAGAAAACCACAAGTGTGTCAGTGTTTTATGTGGATAAACAGAAAGATGTGAGGGACTGAAAACATTTCTGCTTTCTGGAGGAAAGTGCAGAAGAGCTGATGCAGGGTTTGGTTAATCAGGGCTCGGGGGACAGTGATAGAAACTGATGGGAACATTACCCCATTTTGGTTCTGATGTCCAAAGCACAAGGATTGTGCTGATAAATTAGAAAGGTTTAGGGAAGTATCATTAAAGACAATTATGGGCTAGAAATCAGGCTCATAGTAAATGTTGCAAAGAGCTCGATCACACCAAAGGAAATGGAAAGGGATTAATTAATCACAGTACCAGCACCCTTGGACAAACACAGTAAAACAATACTACTTCTTATCACAGAGTACTTTGCACTCTGTCAGAATAATATAGGAGAAATCCAGTGGTCAAGAACTGGAACAAAAGAAATATTAATTAGGCATAATGTGCACACTTTAAAGAAAATCATTTAACCATGCTTTACCAGAGACTAATAACCTACCAAAGACTGAAGGATGAAAAATCCATCCTGCTCAATTCCTCTTTTCTTGACAGTACATGCTGTAGCTGAAAAAATACTAATTATGAGGAGCCCTCTGCTATTCTGGAGACAGAGTAGATGATCACAGTTTTATTTCATGGCTTTATAATCTCTAAATTATGGAGTTGAGCCTAAATTTTCCAGTCTGTTCTTTCTTATCCCACTACAAAAGGAACAGAAAGGCACAAGCCAAATTCATGTACTTGGGCTTCACAACACAGTGTGCACGGAGCTCTGTTATAAACTGTGATGGGAGGGAGGAGGAAGACATCCAGATAAAAATGAGCAGATGCAACAGCACAAAATAAAAACCTAGACAGGCTCAGGGTCCCTTGGTACAGGAAGATGTCTCCAAGCCCTGCGCCCTTTCTGCTGGTGTGCTGCGTTACAGACAGGCAAGCATCACCCTGCCACACCACCTAATTGGCACCCAGCCTTCCAGGGAGTGGGAGATAGGCAGCCTAAAAATAGGCTGTCCTCTGTTTTGGCTCTCCCCTCCCTCCATCCCCCCTCCAAGGCACAAGGCTGGCAGTCCAGGGAAAACCATCCAGAAGTGCATCAGCCCCAGCAGAGCGAGCCAGGAGGCACCTCTGGAGAGGGAGGTGAGGATGGGGAGCTGTCGGGGTACGCCAAACACAGCACAGGGGGGCTGGTGCCTGCCTGCCCTTCTGCTTCTGGGAAAGAGTGATTCCCAGCACCTCCAGCACTGGGGATGCAACCCAAACCCCTGGTGCCACTGGAGGTGTGGGGACAGAGCCACTCAGACTGCCCCTGCCCTCCAGGATGGTGTCACTGCTGGAGCAAAGCAGCTGAGCTTGGCTTTTGTGGCAGATCCCACCACAGCTCCTTCATTGTTTCCTGCTCAGGAACTCTTTTCAGCCATCCCTTTACCCTGTGAAGGCCTTTTCTTCAACCATCCATGCAACCTTTGTTTCAAGAAACCAGCATTTGCAAGCAGCAAAGCCTCACAGGACAGTTTTTAATAGGAATTTCATTGACACTGGAGATCCTCACAGGACTTTGATGAACCCTTGAACTTTAGTCTGACATTTACGTGCCTAAAACTCCGTATGAAGCCCAAATTAAGAGATCTTACACTCTGCTATTGATGTATTCTCTCATATGCAGCTTTACAAAGCTCCAGAACACCAGTAACATTTCAGAAAGCATTGGTTCTGCTTTTAACTGGATATGACAAGTAAAAATCAATTAGCGATTGATCTCAATACTGGTTTGGTTTTTTTAAAATTTATTTTTAGCCTGCCATTCAGTAACCAAAGTGAAGAAATGCAATCAATGAAGCAAACTTGCTTTGCAGGAAAGCTTTTTCCTGGATTATAAGACATTTTGGGAAGTTTTTCAAGCTCCTAAAAACAACTGAGTAAATAACATTGCTTATTGAATTCTGCAGAGTGCTCTAACAGCAAGACTGATGGGTAGCCTAATACATTGTGTAGTTGCTATAAGCAATGATCTCCCATGCAAATCACAACTTTCACATTCATTAAAGTTGTAGGAGCCTCCTGGAAGAAATCATGTACCAGGGAACCACTCAGACATTTGCAATGCTAGCTGTGACTATAAAACTAGCTTTCAAACTGGCATTGGGAAGAAAATATTCAATGTATTTGACATTCTACAGACACAAATGTGTGAGATGCTGCTTTTTGAGTCCTGCCACACAGTCCTGTAAACCAGCATGCATGCTCAGCTGGCGCAATTTAAAATAAGCATGATCATTCAGGGTGGGACTCTGGACCACAGAAGTGAGAGGAGAAAACTCCCTTGTATTCCTCCAGGTTGTTGCTCAGGTTGTTTCCTGCCTGAGCAGGACTTTGGGTAACTGCTGGGAAGGGGTAACACAGCAGGTGCACAGAAGTTAAGGCAGGGTTGATCCCTGGCCACCCCCAGGGACCATCACACCATAAAAACAGAGCAGCTGGCACCAGCCCCACCTTGGAAAACAAACCTCTCAAGCCCAGGGCTGGTTGTTGGCAGCTGTGTGGCTGTGCAGTGCTGCTCAGCACAGAGCTGCTCTGGGCCCAGGGATGAGAAGCTGAAAATCAAGGTGTCCAAAGGGAGTGCATGGGGTGAGGGACGGCCCTGAAAGGGCTCTGTGTTTTGGGACATGAGGGCTGCTGGAACTGATGGGGACAACACTGACAATCTCCCCAAAATAAGTTTTAAACCACCTTCCTCCTGATCCTGGCAAACAAACAGCCCTCGAAAAGAACCTCTCTAACAGAAATAAAGCTTCTTACTTAGACCACCCACTGCAAACCAAATCAAGGTACCAGCTTGCCATTCAAATACCCCATTTTCAGTGCTGTGACGCCAATTTCTGTGCTTTCCATGGTTCCTTGTGACTTTTGAAACTCTAAAGTAATGCTGCAAAAGTTCCCTCCTGCTCCTTTCCTCCTATAGGTGGCTGGGCTGGCAGGGACACTGTTAAGAACTGGGCACAGCTCATTATGTGCCTTGCACTGGGTCTGCCTGTGACATCCTCATGATGGATGTCAGAACCCAAGAAATTCCTCTGGCTGCCCTGGAAGACTAAAGTCTCTGCCCAGGGGGCACAGAGACCTTGGCACAGAGCCCAAGACCCCTGTGCCTTTGATTTAGCCCTTAGAAAAAACAATTACCAAACTTAGATGAAAATTTGCAAGCCACAAAAGTTTAAGTAGTCACAAAGTAAAAAAAAAAAAAATTTGAGGTTTTTAGAATGAGAGTTCAAGAAGCAAGATAGAGGAATCTAGGCATGTCCAGCCTTTCTCCTTCTTCTTCTTAGCCTCAGTCTTCTGTGATGTTGGCACTTTTAGATTAGTTTAAAGTAGAAGCTCACTGTCTAACATAGGTGATAGGTATTAGAAAATTATTGTAAATAATGTACATGTGGTTTTTAGTATAAAAAGATAACACTGCCCTGAGGGCGGCCAGTGTGCCTCAACCCAACCTGCTAGACAGACCTTGGCAGGTTAAGAAAGAATTTTATAAATAAGAAAAAATAAGCAACCTTGAGAACGAGACCTGAAGAGTCCTAACTCCTTCTTTGACTGCCAGGCTAGGAAAAAGAAGCTTGTATGTGTCTCAGAGTCACTCTGAGCAGCAGAGATCCTGAGAGATGGTTCCCGGCCTCTGCACTGGCTCTGCCTGTGACATCCTCATGATGGTTCCCAGCTTTGTACCACCATCCTCTATCCTTTGGGGTCACAACACCCTGTTTCTGCCCATCAAGAAAAAAGGCAACCAGCACAAATCTATATCACTGCCCAAGCAAGATCCTGAATTTTACACATTCATTTTTTTTTTATCTTGACATGTTTTTTTTTTTTATCAAATAATTAAACCCTATATCCCTACATTATCCAAATCATTTGTCACCAATACACCTTCAATTAACCTTCCTCTATATTTCCTAGTATCAAAAACAATAACCAACAGTCACCATCACTCCATAAGAAGACTTTATCCAGTTCTCAGCTCTGGAAGCACACCTTGGACACCAAGGCACAGGGAATGAAGCACTTTGATCTGCAGAGGGTGGGTTTGATTCAGCAGGGAAGGCAAAGGCTGCAGCAGAGCGAGGCGAGGAGGAGGGGCCCCAAGGTGGCTCTCAGCCACCTCCATGCTCCTTTGATCCCAGGGCCATACTGGCTGCAGGCCAGTCCCTGCTGTGGGCTGTGTTAATCTGTGCTGGCCACGGGTGCCTCCCGGGAGGCTCGGTGGCAGCTGGAGATTACCGGGGTCAGGGACACCCTCCATTTTCCCTTCCTCGCAGCAATGGGCAGGGCTGGGCTGGGGGAGAAGCAGTCACAGCCTCGCTGCATGGGTGCACACCAGGCAGGGGATCCTCAGAGAGATCCCTGCTGCCTCTCAGCCTGGCTGGCACCAGCTTCTTGCAATAGCTGGGCACACACATCCCATCTGACACCACAACAGACAGGCCAGCTCCCACCAAAATGGACCTGTAAATTGCATTTTCAATATCCTTGCTTTATTCCTGATTTTTAAAAAATAAACACATAATTTTATATTATAGTTTTTATAATATAAAAGACAAATTGAAGTTGTCCTTTACATACAGTTATAAATCCCCATCTGATGCACATAAGTGGGCAGCAGTGCCAGTACAGTCAAACATCCCCCCTGCAAAGAGGGAGACTCAGCTGCAGGATTAAAGAAGAAGGGGACATCATCTTTGTCCCTCTGTCACCTCCTCCAGCCTTTCAACAGGATCAAGCTCTCTCACAGCTCAAGGCACCCTTGGTACCTGACCCCTGACACCCATTCCTCCTCAGACACAAATCTCCTGAAGCCAATGAGGGTCTTCAGCAGGCTTGGATCCAGTGCTGAATCCACATGATGGAGCCTTTTCAGATTATTTCAAAACGCACTCAGACCCCAGGGCTTTGTTTGCAAGCTCCCTTTAAAACAATGCAATTACAACCTACACTTGGCATTACCTGATCTCACAAACCTGGGTGGTGGAGGTGAAGCAGTCACTGGCCTAACAATGGCACACTAAACATAAAATAGACTATAATATGGAATAACACAATAAAAATTCTGTAATGTATATGGCTGGGTCACCATTCAGTCACCTTCTTACATATAATGCTCTTTTGAGCCTCTCTACTCTCAATCCAGCAGCATTCTTTAACAGCACTTGCAAATACCAAACCTCCCTTAGTCCTGAACCTCTGAATCAAGTTGTCCAGTGGGTTCAAAAGCTACAGAATAAGACAGATGCACACTGGTAAACCAATGGACGATCCAAGCAACAAAAGATGAGTTTCAATGGCTTATGCAACTAATGACTACACAGAAAATCAGAAATTCCTGTGCAACAAAGGCATTATGCCGTTATTTCTTACACTTTCAAATCTAAGTACTAAAGGGATACAAAAGACATTACATCTGGCATAATAGTTAATTAAAAACCACCTAGGAGACAGCCTTAGAGAATTCCAGAGACACAATGATGTTTTGAAAAATAATGTCGGATCTGAAGAAGTCAAAAAGAGCTTTACCTTTGGCTTCATCAGGCTCTGGATCAGGCCCTTAAAATAGTTCTGGAAATGCTCCAGAAGACTTAGTTCAGCTACATTTAAGCTCTGTGCTTTGCAGCTATTCAGTAATTTTCTCTGTTAGTGTTAAACTGTCCAGGGGACTTTTCTGCTCGTAAACAAATCCTCCATCTCCCTTCTGTCGCTTTTACATCGACACTGCATCACTGACTTCAATAAACAGTCTCCTGATTCACCCTGTTATGATACACTGAGCAGAATTAGGCACCAGAGATGTGTCTAAAAGCCTTGGTTTCAGTTCTGAACATCACTTAGACTAATTAATAAAAGAAAACCACAGCCCAGAATGTTTCAATGTTTTTGGATCACAGCCTCATGCGCAGCCACTCGCCTTGTTCCCAGGAGTCTACAAACATCATTTTGGGGTTTCTTTTTAGTATTGTTATTATTATTTTTGAGGGTCTTTTATGCCATTCTCCATACCTGTGTAAAAAAAAGGCAATATGTGACCCAGTGCAGTGTTGCCAGGTTCTTTCTGGCCTTTCCTTAGAAGAAGCTAAAAAGTTTTACTGCATCCTGACTATTGAGCACACAACACTCAGAGCAAGACTCGCCAGCCCAGCACTGCCCAGGTTCCACAATACAGGGAAAAACCCAAGAAACTTTTAACCAAAAAGAACAATTTTTTCCAGACATAACAGCACTTGAGGAGAAGAACTGTGTTCCACAGCTGCCAGAAAAAGCAAGTTGTTCATGCCAGGACATCTGTACACCTTGCAGGTGCTTGCTCAGGCACCATGCGGATGCAACAAAACTTTTGGAGGTTGTCAAGTGGAGCAAATTCATAGAAAAGCAAACTCAGTATAACTCAAGTAAAATTGCCACCAAGGGCAAGGGAACTCAAGAACCCAGGGATTTTCCTAGGAAAGTTTCTACCCCAATTTCCTCTTCCCATGAACGATCCAGAGAGTTCAAAACTGCCTGAATCCAGCAGGAACAGGAACATGATGGACCTACAGGAAATTTTTTCTAGAAGCACTTAAGTACTTCTTAAGCTAAAATACTACTACAGAGGTGTCATAAAATGATGGGAAAGGGGACAGTTTAACACTAACAGAGAAGAACAGAAAGGATTTATTTAGTCTTTATTTTCCTTTATAATTATGATAATTCCTTTTTCTTAATTATTCCTTGTAGCTATGACGTATGGTTTCATAACAACTATTTACTTTTCTCCCTTTATCTAACAGCTGTCTGCTGAGAAAGATGGAAAAATAAACCAAACACGTTAAAACCAAGAGAAACTATTCATATGCCATGTATAATTGCAGGCTATATTTAAGTCTTTGTACATTATCTTTCAAATTATATTTAGTTTCAACAGGAGGGGGAAAAATCCCCCTTACTTTCTAAAATTAGCCACAGAATTTGTATATTGTTTTCAAACCCAACTGCTCTTCCTCAGAAACTTTTGCCAAGGAATAATTAATATCTGTAGACAGGGAATCTGCCTGGATCAGATGCATTTTGACATTGGCCCACTGACGGTCACCCAGAGCGCAAAACGGGGGAAGTCCTCGGGGAAAGGGCTGCGTAAATCTGGATTAGCTCTGCTGAAGTCGAACAAATCGATCTGGATTTACGCCGGCAGAGCCGAGGAGAGGACTCATCCCTCCGTCTGACGGACGAGGGGAAGGGAAGAGCTGCGGGAAACCTCGGCAAACCCGGGGAACTTGGGGCGATCTCCCGAGGGACCACGGAGCGGCTGAATGGGAACTACAGGCGCGCACCGAGCCGGACCGGCCCTCCCGACGTGAGACGCTGTTGAAAAGAGATTAAGAGATGGAGGAGGGGAAAAAAATAAATAAATTAAAAACTCGTTGAGATACTTGCAGTGCTTTGCAGACCGTCTCGCTGCAGACACGGCTGGGCAGCACACGGGGGCTCAGCGCGGTGCCGGAGCTGGGGACGCGCCGGGGGCGATGCGCGGTGCCGGAGCCGGGACACAGGGCTGGGGACCGGGCTGGGGACGCAGCCGAGGCGATGTGCCGTGCCCGAGGTTGGGGACAGGGCTGGGCAATGCACCGGAGGCGATGTGCTCGGCCCCGGGGAGGGAGAGAGGGCGGCCGCGTCACGCCGCGCTGGCTGGACTAATATGGGGAGCAGCGACAGGCAGAAACGCGTCCGGAAGGAAAGGACGAGCTCTGTAACACGAGAGCGAAACGGGGCACGGGCACACACCCGGGGGGCTTGGGGAGGGTCTGGGGCTTCCAAGGGGATGGCACCGGGGTGGAAGGCACAGGAGCAAGTTTGGTGCCGGGGGGTCCCTTCCCCGCAGCACTCAGCTCTATTAAACGCAGCATAATTACCCTGTTATAATCAGGCAGGTATTTTAAAGAGGCTTTAGTGTGATTTTATAATTGTGCATTATGTAACGTGCTAGCAGCGTGTCAGGCCTCAGACAACACTAAGTGCTTGTCTACAGGTCAGGCTGTAACACTTTAATGATGCTCCTTTCTCCTCTGCCCAAAAGCCTCCCGCTAACATTGCTCTCCCTAAACCTCTGCCCACTTCTGGTGGCTGCACGACAGGTGAAAACAAAACCTTCTTGACAGAGTTGCTCCTCTTTATGACCTTTACATCATGGGGAGGGGGCTTTTATTCTTTTTTCCTTATCATTACTTTCTTTAAAGTTCATTTCCCAGGGCAGTGTCTGACCTTGCAGCAGGGACGCTCCACAGAGGGCTGGATTGGGCTGGCAGTGGGGCACAAAATCTGAGCTGGCTCCTACAGGGGGGGATTTTTTTCTCTGGAAATTACCAGAAATTATCCCTCTGCTGTCCTGTTTTGGTTTCCCAAGCCCAAAGTTCTGTTAAACATGAAGCAAACCTTGTTAGACCCAACTCACTGCAAGCCAGCCAGGAGCACCAGTGGCGTATTCAGCCTCTAAAAAAACTGTCCCTTTTAGGGGGTAAAAGTTACCATGTCATTATGATAAGGAAAAAAAACATAGAAAAATAATTTAAAAACTAATACTGTCTTTAAGAATGGATTTTGGCCTAAAAAGTTAGTCTTTAATCTATCTTTAGCTAATAGCTAAAGATAATAGCTGGGTCTTAAAAATTTGCCCATGAACAAGTTTTTCCACAACTTTGTATGACACAGATTTTTTTGTTTTCTCTAAAGACTTAACATCAGCAGGGAAAAAAAAAACCTCAGCCACAACTCCCACTTCCCAAGACCCCTTGAGCACCCTGAAACCTGGCTCAGGGTTCACAGTGAGCCTTCAAGTGCCATGAATATTGAAAATGACTAATTTCTTCCAACACACCTTAATTATGCCCATGGTCTTCTTTCAGTCACCTAACTTTTATACACTTGCAAATAAAATCAGTAAAACATTTTTAGATATTTAATACTAGAGTTGGATTTAAAACTAATAAAGTACACATTGCAGATGTCTTTCAAACAATAACTTGCATGCAGAGCAGTTTTAGTGCCTTAGGGATCCAGAAAGCTTTAAAAAGAATCTACAACCTGTTGGCAGGGTTCTCAGCATTGCAGTAAAAAGGAAAAGTTTAGCAAACTGGGAAAACTCAATTCAAGATGAGAGATGAAACAAATAATCCAATAAAGTATGGACTTACTTTTTCCACAACATAAAAGTAAACTTGTAATTTTATAATTAAATAAAAAAGGGTAAAGGGAAAACTTGGAGCTTAGCAGAATTTTTAATTTTTTTTCTGCATGTTTTGGTACAACAGTATTATTTGATGTGTCAAATCTCTACATTCAAAAAGCTCTTGCAATATGATGATAAAAATAAAACTCAGGCCATTCTTGTTATGCAGAACAGTGATTAACAAAGGCTTTGTTCCATACAAAGAGCAGTGAGGCATGTTTTTGCCATGAAAGATAAGGGATCTTTGGACAAAAATTTGGACTTTAATGACTCACAAGGTGACTTCCTGGTGGGAGGCCAAGCTACACTTCCTCAAAGGTGGGAGTGTGAGAAGAGAGGGAATTTTTGTGGTTCTTTTGCCATCTTTCATGGGAATTTGCCTCTGTGAACTCACACTGGTTAGAAACCAGAAAAGGAGGGGTACAAACAGTGGTTGTGACAGCTGGTACTGCATGAATTTAACAAAATCACTCTGTCCTGAGCCAGCTGAGGGACTGGGACAGGGGATAACTGTAATATATGTGTTCTTATTCTTCTCCCAAGCTGAAATCTGGGATCTCACTCACTACAAATGGACAGTCTGGAGCTAGTACCACCAGCTCCAGAATAACTGGGAAACAAATAAGAAAACACAATTCTAAGGGAAAGAAGATACATTATAAAGGTGAGCAGATCACCTGCAGCTGCATTGAAAGGAAGACACCGTGTATGCAACAGAGTAGAAGGATCCTACACAACAAAGTTTCTGAACTACCTGGGTCTCTTCAGTGACACAAAAACTGCCAGAAGGAGAGAGGAGTTAGGGACATTCCAGTTCTGGAAAAGTTTTCTTTTCCTCATTATTAGCAACTCTAATTACTTTGAAAGAAGAGCAATGAGATAAATCCTGTAGAGCCAGAAATGTGACCTGATTTCCTTCCTGATTTAGAAACTGTCACTTTGCAAGGGAAACCCAAAGAGACGGAGCCAGGTCAAAGTGGGCTCCTCAGTTTGGTCTGCAGAGTAAATAATAAACCAAGATCAACAGAAACATTGCCAGGGTTTCCTTTTGGTAGATGTTCATAAGGATGATGCTTTTTAAAGGATAAATAAACACGTTTATCTGAACTGATTGCAGTCATCCATGACACCATGGAAGAGATACTCACTACAAGCAAACAGAAATATACCCAACAGACTTCATGTGTTTGCTCCAGGTTAGATGGTGAAAGAAGGGAAAAGCAATGACAGAACTCCAACTATAAATTGCTTTATACCATGATTAAGGCCCTACCTTGAGACAATGTGTGAACACAAGGCAGAAATTCAAGTGGATATTTAAGAGTGATACTGCTTCTGAGTTACCAAAGTTCTGTTTCAGAGAATGGAGAAATTAGTTGTTGTCATCTTCTAACAATCAGGGCTATAATTTCCCAGAGTAAATCATCAGAGACAACTTATGAGATAGCAATTTTCAGGAGAACTGAGCACCCACCCTCTCAAAACAATAGGTCCCTTCTATGTTTTTCAAGCTGAACTTTCAAAAACTAAGGCACTAAAGGTGATAACAGATGCCAAAAAGTTAATTCTGAAAAGTAGGAGTAGGATTTCCAAATAACCACCAACATGGACTAATATGCAACCCAAAATGTTCTTTACTCCCATACATGCACAAAGGATTCCTTCAAGACACTGAACAGAAAAAGGTAAGGAGAAGTTAAACCAATCCCTATCCAACATAAATAGGATATTTCAAGAAATTTATAGTAGCTATATTTCATTAATCTCCCAGTCAGGATGACATTTCCCATCAGTAAATTTTTAAACATAATTTTGACAACGTGTTTAGATCAAGAACACAGTAACTACTCAACCTTTTCCTGTCACATGTAAAGGTCCTGGGGGGCAGTAGTTGGTGCCACAGGTGTTAGTCCATCACAGCAAGAACCGAGGCCACTTTCTGGTTCAAGCCAGGAATAAAATGCTCTCAACTCTGTTGCAGTTTTAAAGTCTGTACCCATGAGCTGTCATTCAGAGTCACAAAGTCTCGTGGTCCACATACCCCCTTCATGGTCAAGGTATTTGGGCTACATACCCAATGATGCAACTGAATACCTTTGTGACCTCTGACGAATGATTGAGGGCATGAAACAGGATCCGTTCTGCCACACTGTACAGAGCCCTGGCATGCTTTAAATCTGCAGGGCTCCTTGCAGCACAAACCACTTCTGTGTGAGAGCTCTGGCTTTAGAAGCTGACCCTTCCTGCCTGTAAAACCCTCAGAGCCTCAGACAGAAGAGCAAAGTTGCTCTGTGGATGATTCAGAGCGAGAGGCAAGAGCTGAGAAAAAGCACGTTACAACATCCAACTCCAGTAATGAGCAAGTTCAGTAAAACATTAATCTGTGATTATTCCTGGCAATATTGTGATCTGCCCCCCTACCAAAGTTACATAAACTCCACTATTCAAGGCTGAGAGCTCTTGGCACATTAATCTAAAAATGCCACAACTTCCATTGCTTACATGTTGAGACATTTGCCCCAAAAAGACATGATATTTTTTATTAAGAACCCTCTGAAGCTTTTTGTCAACCACATTTGCCACTTGAAAAGGCTACACAAGATTAAAAAAATACTAACAAAACCAATGGACATCACTCCAAAACCAGCTGTATCATTCCCATCCCATGGGAATGATGCTGGGCTCCCCTCAACTTTTTTGGAACAGCATCTCATCAAGGCAATGCACCCAAAACCAGCAGAAGTAACACATCCAAAACCACCACTTTCTTGGTCCATTCAAATCAGTGGGCTTCGCTCCTCACTGCCTCACAGCTCTGACCTTTCCAATTCTCTGCCACCACAAGCTTATGGGATCTGCTGGATCCATCTGCGTCTCCACCTGGTCTGCTTCCCCACGCCAAAAGCACGGATCAAATATACGTGTCTGGAAACACATCCCTGCTTTTTCTTCATGTCACCCGGGGGGGAACCCCCTCGCTGGTTTAAGACAACAGGAAGCCTCCAAGACCACTTCTGCCAAACCCCGAAATCCTGGGAAATTGCAGCAAAATGAACTTCAGCACCTTGGACAGGACACAGACGGAAAATCGCCGAAATCGGCTCATTGGCCCCGAAAATGCCGTGCCTGGACGTGACCCTCTAGGACACATCTGCGGGCCTGTTTATTTTTAGTATTGACAAATCCTCTTTGAATCACCGTGTTTATTCCACCATCCACCCTGTGTTTAGGGGAGAGCTGCTCTCCAGCCCGGCAGGGGCAGAAATCGGGGCCACCAACTCGGGATCCAAGGCTCGTCTGCAGGAGCAGCCTCTGCCCCGGCTGCGACTGGAAAAGCTCAGCTCAAGCACTCCCAAGGCTCAGCTCACCCTTTGCATGGCCAAACGGGACCTGTTGCCATAGATGTGCCTGGCTCGTGTGCTTATTCACTTTTTGGAAGCTCATCCCCACCTCCTCACCCAAATCTCCAAGAAAAATATAGTTGAAAGGTCTGCAGCCAGGCTTCGGTTGCATAAGTTTTGCTTTAATTTAGCTTTTGTTCTGTCTCACGGTGCTCCCAGTATGTCACTGTTCCCCTCAGGGCTGCCTTGATAAAATCATTATCACCTTGCTGGAGTGCAGCAGAGCTCTCTCCGATTTGCTTTTATTTACATGAGCCAAATCAAGTTTTTAATTTGTGACTCCAAATTTTTTAAGCCAAGGTGTTCTACAAACAGCTTTGAGGTGCCATTAATAAACACACTTAAAATATGCCAGTTCTTATAACAAGTAATACCAGTAACACCCTTGCCATGCAGAAGAACGATACATTTCCCCTGCCGCCACAGAAATGACCATTCCAGCTCATTTCTTCCCTTCAACACCTGCCACTACATTTCCACTCACACACTTCTGACACCGGATAACATCAACTGAACAATTGCAGAGTATTTTCTGCCTTGCTTGTTCTTCCCGGCACTTCTGGGTGCGGAAGCAAGATGGAAACTAAAGCGAATCTCTGCCAGAATTACCTTTAAAGAGCAATATGCATTTCTATCTATATAGATTTTATATCCTCTGCTTCTACAGCCCAGCACAAGCTTTGCTGTGCCAACTTCCCTCCATTCCAGCCCCCGGTCCCTCTCCGCACCCGGCTCGGACGGGACGGTCGCGGTGCCGGTGCCGCCTCCAGGGAAACTTTGGGAAGGGAAAACCCCAGCACTGCTCATTCCTCCTCCTCGACACGCTCTGAACCGGGCATCCTTTCCGTTTCTTTCCTTTTTTTTTTTATTATCATTTTATTACCAAGCAAACCAACAAACGGAACAAAATAAAAAGAGAGAAACTTACATTGGTTTATTTAATTTTTCCTGCTAAACCACCAAGAGTCCCAGAGCCACTTCATTGTATCCACAGAGTTTTAGTCCGCGAGCGGTCCCGTCCCGCAGGGAGCAAGGGCCCGGCTGCCGTGCGCGGAGCGCGCTGCCCGCCCGCCGCCGAGCGCGCATGGCTCGGAGCCGCCGCGCCGTCTGTGCGGCTGCCGCGGGAGCGGAGCGGAGCCAGCGCAGCCCCGGCCGGGCGGGCGGGCGGCGGGGGGAGTGGGGAGGGATGGAGGGGAGGGATAGAGGGAAGGAAGGAGGGAGGGATGGAGGGACGGAGGGAGGGGAGGCGCCGCCCGCCCCGCCGAGCGCGGCCGGGGCGGGCCCGCAGCGCCCCCTGCCGCCGGTGGGGCACGGCGTGAGGGGAAATGGCGGGGAGGCGGCGGGAGCAGGCCGGGAGCGGAGCAGGGCGGAGGGACAGGCAGGGAAGAAGAAATTGTGACAGAAAAATGGGGAGGAAAGAAGGATGAGAAGGACTGAGAAGAAAGGGATGAAAAACGGCCCTGTGAAACGGGATGATGGACTGCTAGAGTCATAGGCTTGTTTAGTTTGGCGGTGGGAAATGTGTGAGGGAGCGATATTGTCATAGAGTTGAAAATACCTCCAAGAGCATCAAGTGCAACTCTGAAACCAGCATGGCCAAGCCCGCCACTAAGCCCTGTCCCTAAGTGTCACATCTGGTGCCATGGTCTAGGGAGTGAGGCGGGATGAACACGACTGGGGAGAGGAAAGGTGGGATGGGAAAGGATGGGGGAAGCTGCAGTGGAAGTGGGGGTGCCATGGGGACCTTGGAGAGAGAAAGGGTTTAATCAGGGCTAAGGGGATGGAGGAGATGCACTGGCAGCAGGACACAGCAAGGGATCCCTCAGCACACACAGGGAGGCGTGAACAGTGCCAAAGCTTGACCACCCCCAACCAAATCCCAATCCTCCCAAAACCTAATAAATGTACATATCAGGTGGGAGTGAGCACCTGCAGCTGCCTGACCCAGTGCCCCCCGCCTCAAGGAACAGCTTCCTAGGTCATGGTTACAGCACAGCAATTCCAGTGAGTGAAAACAGCAGCTTTCACCCAAAATAGGCTGCCCAACAGTGACTGGGAAGATCATAGACAGATGAATGTATGTGAAGAGAGCAGTAGGATTTTCCAGCCACGTGAAGTGTTCAGGGTAGTAAAACTGAAAGAAACTTCTGAAAAATTGAAAACAACACCAAATTACTGAGGTAAAACAAAAGAGAGGGTGGTGTTGCTTTACTGCCTCGGTGATGTGTTGGGAAGTGTCTGCTGCCGCTCTGGAGAGAGTGTGGAGCTGTTACAAATACTCAAGTGACAGCAGCTCAGACTGGGGAAAGGTGCTGGGAAAAGAGCAGATCATTGAGGGGAAAAAACTGAGGGGCTGCAGTGGCTCTGGGAAGGCAGTTCACTCAAGAAAAGTGGACAACTGAGGAAAAGCAGGTGTGCACTCTAGGACAAGCTCATGCTCAAGGAAATTATTGATTGAGGGATTAAAAACATGCAAAGATTCTGGAAATGCAGGAAATAATGGAGTGTATCATAAGGAAGAGCTGGGTGAGGAAGAAGAGAGAGGGATCCGATAAAAGGGAGTGGAAGTTAGAGACTGGAAAGAGATAACAAACAATGGGAGATGGAAGGGAATGAAGACCAAAAAAGGCAGAAAAAATGGACCTGGGGAACAGAGCCTGTGAAAGCTTAGAGTAGCACAGAAAGATGTGAGAGGCAGAAGACAAATCCTCAAATGTTAACTTCTCAGCATGAGGATGAAGAGTGGCTGCTCAAAGGGAAGCAGGTTCTCATGAGGACACGGAGAGATTATGGAGTGGACGCATCTTCAACTCCATAAAGGCAAATGGTGAGTCCTTGGCATTTCAGCCACCGTGCCAACACATCTCTGCAGGACACCTCTAAATTACAAGAGCAACAACATCTTTTCAGTGATATTTAGTGGATTTCCAATATCTTATTTAAATTCAACCAAAAGCAGAATTCACATCAGACTGAGAAAGCTGTGCAAGGATGGCTGCTGGGGTCACTGTGCTCATCCCAGCTGCAAAGCTCTGCTGGAAACCCTGCACACTGGGATGGTCACAGTATGGTCCCACCCTAACAGTGCTCTCTGCACCCAGAAACACTCCCAGGGGTATTCAGACCTTCAGAAACTCCTGTCACAGAGCCATGACATCAAAAAATGGCATTTCTTGCTCCAAACAGCTAAAAAATATTATTGTGAGGTAGTTCGGCTTATACAGAGAGAAGACACACAAATCTACTGCTGCTTCCTATGAAGGAGGAGTAAATTTAATAGTTGGACTCAATGATCTTGGAGGTCTTTTCCAGCCTCAGTGATTCTGTGATTCACAGACTGCAGCACAGTGCTCTGTGCTGATGACACAACAGGTGTTGGTGTGTGTTTTGGGGCTGAATAGAAAGTTTGAGGGAATTCTTATTTTATATATATATATATATATATCTTTTATATTATATATTTATATTTTATGTATATAACATTTCTTTTTTATTATTAAATAAATTTTATATTTTATTTTATATAAAATAAAAATTTTATATTATTATATATGGAAAAATTTTTATATTCTCTTCCATCCCATTCTTACTCCACTCACAATTTATGAATGTAAACCCTCTGTCCTCCCTTGTTCTTTCAGAGCTGCAATAGCAGTGATCTCAAGGTGAAGAGCAGGCAGCATCTTACTGTCACAGATTTAGTAGCACAGCCAAGGAAAGGAGGGAAAAGCCACAAAATTTCACCTAATGTCCCATACATTGGTTCTGAATAATTTCTTGTCTTTCTTTTGCCGTCCATAAGAGAATTTCTCTGTAAATTTTTAACTCTAATGCTTTTTTTACAGAGGGACAAAACACTATTAAAACCTCATTGGAGCACCAGGATGACCCATCTGTTTCATGTGTCTTTACAAATACAGAAATTACTCATAATACTAGAAAATCCTCAATCCTGTGATAATGAAATCAGCTCAGTCTGAACTCAGCTTGTAGAAAAAAACAGCAATATTTACAAAGGGAATAAATCAGATTAATAAAAGGTAGGAAGAAGTACAAAAGAAGGAAAGCCACCTTTGAAATTTCTTCCATGCCAGGAGCAGGACTGCTATGGTTCCCCCATTTTCTACTCCCCAAAAAAAAGAACCCTTTCCCCCACTTTTCAAGCATTTACGTGCTTTTTGGCTTCCTCTTTTTAAATTGCCTCCCTTGAGAAGACACAGAAATACAAGCCAGGAGCCCACAATGAAATCAGCATCTCCAAATCCAACAGCAAATGCGGGAACACCCTTGGCACAGGAGACCTCCAAGTGCAAACACTAGTCATGAAGTAGCAATGCTAATTGGAGCCCCATAGGCTAATCAGAGAGGAAAAAAAAAAATATTATTAAACCTGTGCTGCCTTGCCAAAATCTTCCCCTCTGCAAGAAGCAGTCAGATATTGCTGGCTTACTGAATGTCTGAAAAAGTTCAGGCAAGTCAGCAGAAACCTAATAAATGTGCACGTCAGGTGGGAGTAAGTACCAGCAGCAAAATAAAAAATACTATGGGAGATCAGTTGGTGTCATCTTTCTCTTCACTGCTTTCCAAAAAAAAAAAAAAAAAGCCTCTTTCCCCACAAAGTGAGCACTGCATTCTTAAAGGGGTTATAGACAGCAGTGCTGGTTGCAAAAATCCATTTGTTCTCCCAAAAATGCTCATAGAAACTTTCTTTTATCCCAATGACATTTGTAAATGCCTTTTTAAGGAAATAAAGAGTCTGAAAAATATGCCGTTCATGAAAGCCTGAGCTTGGGAAAAAGTTTTAGTTTGAAACATATTGTGTATTTTTTTTATTGAAACAAGTAAATAAAAAGGTTAAGTGTTTTTTTCTTGCAAAATTCAATTTGGAAAAAAAAAAAAAAGTGGTGTTTTCCTTTACAATTTGAAAGGTTTCTCCATGCCCTCCCACCTTGCTAGCACTCAGTGAAATGCTTTTGCTTTCTACAGACTGACTTTTTATAAACCCTTTTACTACCTGGGATAAGTGCTGAGAGAAGCTCCTTTAGCACGAGGTGCCATGAGGCTGTAGCACATAAAATTCAGTTTAGCCAACACTTCCCTCTACTGGGAAAGAAAAATACTGCCATTTGTTTTAATTCCCTTTGAAATAAAGGGAGAGGGTGTGAAGGGGTTTTCCTGCCCAAAGATGGGAGATTTGGGGGCATGTGGGATGAAAAAAGGGCAATCACCAAGTGCTCTTTTATTACCCAAGCAAAAGAGGTTTGGACACCCCATATTGATTTCCTTTCAAGGAGGACACCCACAAATTCCCTTCACTGATGGTTTTTCAGCCTCACTGAGAGGGAATAAACAAACCAACAGGGCTGGGACCCCACCACACCATTCTAAGGAATAAACATGGTCAACCCACTCTGCCAAACACCCTGTGTGGATCCCACACTGAACCACAGCAGGGAATGATGTTAAAACTTCATTGTATAACACACTCTGGGATCTGGATTTATTCCTCCCTCTAATGAGAGCCCTGATTCCTCCTCATCCCCCCCGCTTCACTTGCAATAAGCAAAGAGACCCTGACACAAACCCAGCTGCTGTGTCAGGATACATCTGTATCAGTCTTCAGCTTCTGCCTTTTAATTAAGTGTATCATCCTCGTGGAGCAGCTCTCATCAAGCATCCACGGGGAAATCCTGTAACGCCTGGATAAATTGCTGCATTTGTTCAATCAGACTCAAAGATAGAGCCCTAAAGTGAGCTTATCTAATTTAATGGGGGAGAAAAAAAATTTACAGGCTGGCAGTGCCTCTGTCAACGACTGTGTCCAAGTGTAAAGAAAGCATTCAATGCTCTGATAGACATAACAGCTCACATCATTAAAGTAAAATTAATTTTTCTCTCCCTGAAATGGCTCCCCTCTCAATCCCTCCAAAATTAGCTTGCTTCATGTCTAACCAGAAGGCAGCTGTATTTTAATTTATAGGTGAAAGGAGGTTATTATGGGCTGGGCAGAATTATGACCCATTGCCATGCTTTTGCCACCTGTGGCCAGCACAAATATTTGGTTATTAGGCAGTTCAGAGAGCAGAGGAACACAGCTTCACTGAGAGGGGAAAAGCATTTACATGGGGTTTCCTGATTAGCTTGAGTTTCCAGAAGAGCTTTCTGTGCTTTTTGGAGGAAGCAAATATATCCAAGCACCCCCTTTTCCTACATCAGATAAGGCCTCCTAAAAGAGGATGTTACACTCTGAGCCTTTGCAAAGTGTAAAGTCCAAATTTATTCCCTCTTTTCGGTGCCAAAAAAGCATGACTTCAAGACACAAAAATCTTTTTACCCCCTTCCACCTAACAGAACACCAGAACTAAAAGCATCTCTGACAGGGTCAGAGTAAGCTGGTTGATTGATTGGTTTCAAACACCTGCAACCTGTAGTTAGAAACAAGCCTTGAGAAGCATCTTTGAGGCACAGCTAACCAGAAAATCCCCACAAAGACTGCAGGGAAACTCCAAGTGATAATTTTCTGTATTTAATACCCTGAACCCTCTTTTTTCTGTCATGCCCTCCCTGCTCCATTTTAACACTAATTAAAGGCAAACTTCCTTCCACTACATTTACTTAATATTTTACATGAGTCATGAACCATTTCCTTTTTATTCTTTAATTTGAATCTCCTTATTAATTTCAATGCCTATTAGTTTGCATTCAGACTCCACCATTTCAGCTTCTGGGAAGTGCTTAGGGTACAAAGACCTAAGCAATAATGGCCACAATGTTTTTCAGCACAGAAACAGGCCTGGGGACTTCCTTGGGACTGCTCTAGGCTGTTGATGCTCACATAGGTCAGATCTCGGGCAAATTGTGGTCACAAATGGTTAAGTGACTCAGAATTTCTGAAGAAACCTGACCAATCTGAGGCAAATTAAACTGTGCTCTTTTCCTGTTCCTTTTCTTATAGTTTCCTCTAAGGGCACTGAAGGACAAAGATTGTGTGGTGCTTCCTTCTCAGGTGCTTCTCATTGATCCTTTCATCCTTAAATTAAGTTCTAAATCCAGGGTTTGTAGTCTACTCAGCTCTGACTCTCCATGTTATTTTATTTGCAGAAGTTCCCACAGAGCATAAAGATGTGACAATATTTTCTTCTGAAAAGAGGACAGCATGAGGACAGCCAGGGAAATGATCATGGGTCAGTTGGACTCCATGATCTTAGAGGGTTTTTTCAACACTAATGGTTCTATGATTCTACAACTGAATTCAGGGATTAGACAATTATCATTATTATTTTTTCAGCATCTTCAAGCTGATCAGCCCAAGGAGCTCCAGATGGACATGAGGCCTGCCCTTGAGCTCTTTTACAGAATCACAGAAATTCTAGGTTGGAAGAGACCTTTAAGATCATCGAGTCCAACCCATGTTCTAACACCGCCACTAGATCATGGCACCAGTTTTAGCTCTGAAATTCTTAGCCTGATACTGCAACGAATCATTTAGGTAGGAAAAGACCTCCAGGATCATCAAGCCCAGCAGCTATTAACCTGATACTGCCAGGTCCACCACTAAACCCTGTCCCTACATGCCATACCCACATATTTTTCAAACCCTTCCAAACGATGGTGACTTCACCACTTCTCTGGGCAATGTGTTCCAACCTCTGAATGCCCCTTTTGTGAAGGAATTTCTCCAAAGATCCAATCTAAACCTACCCTGATGCAAGTGGAGGCCATTTACTCTTATCATCAGGGAGAGGAGAGGGAAGGAGCAAGTAAGCATCACACAGCCACTTGCTCACTCCCCTACCAGGGGTACCAGGGAGAGAATTGGAAGAATAAAAGTGAGAAAGTTCATGGGTTGAGATAAAGACAGTTTGAGAGAAAAAACAAGAGCCATACACACAAGCAAAGCAAAACAAGGAATTAATTCTACACTCCCCATGGGCAGGCAGCTGTTCAGTGATGCCCAGGAAAGCAGGGCTCCATCACACATAATTCACTTGGGAAGACAAAAAACATCCCACTCACTATCCCCCCCCCCTCCTAATTATTCTTTATTCCCCCCACTTTATACACTGAGCATGATGTCATATGGTCTGGAACCCCTTGGTCAGTTAGGGTCAACTGTCCTGGCTGTGTCACCTCCCAGTTTTCCCACTCCCCTCACCAGTAAGGCACTCTGAGAAGCAGAAAAGTCCTTGGGTCTGTGCAAGCCCTGCTCAGCAATAACAAAAACATCTCCATATTACAAAACCAGTTTCCAGCATAAATCCAAATAACCCCATACTAGTTACCATAAAGAAAATTTGCCCCAGGCAAACACAGCACATTCCATCCCTTGTTCCATACCATTGGCATCATGTTCAGGTGATAAAATACTCAACACAACTTAATTAACCTTAACTTCACTTCCCATCCTTCAAAGCAATAAACAGATGAGGCGTCTGAATGACCAGAGGCCAAGAAAAGAGGCCGTGAAAGTCCAATCCTTCTCATAAAGGGCATGAAACCTGGTCTGAATGCACATGAGAAGGGGGTGTAGGGAGCCAAGCAGAGCCCCCATCTCACTGGAGACTTCTGCTGTGTAGAAGCTTCAGTCCCGGCAGTAAAAGCCTCTGGTGGTGGGAACGTGGGCCAGAGATTCTCAGGAATCGTCAGAGTAGTTTTCTTAACAAGGTCTGCAGTAAAAGGATCTTTGTGTCCATTTAGTCCTTGACTTAAGCTTGACTTTCCTTCCCATCCTTCAAAGTGATAAATAGATGAGGTATCAAATGACCAGAGCCCAAGAAAAAGGGCCATGAACTTCCAATTCTTCACACAAAGGACATGAAACCTTGTCTGAATGCATGTAAGAAGGGTACGTAGGCAGCCAGGCAAAGCCCTCATCATATCACTGGAGCCCTATGTTGTGAAGAGGCCTCAGTCCCAGCAGTTAAAGCCTCTGATGGTGGGAATATGGGCCAGAGAGTCTCATCAATGGTCGGAGTAGTTTTCTTAACAAGGTCTGCGCCAAAATGTTCTTTGTGTTCATTTAGTCCCTGACTTTGGGCTCCATCAGTCACAGTGGCCACTCAGGACAGGAGGAATGGTGTGTTGTGCTGGGTTACTGGACACCAAACCCATCTCAGGTCAGATCACTCTGCTCTTTCACTGCTTGTTTTAATGCCTTTCCTCCACTGGTCCATGTGGCTCCTGTACAGTGATTCCTGTAATGTGCATAGCCCTCCACAGCTGCAGGGAGCTGCTCCTCACCATCATCTTCACCACAGGTTTCAGGGGCATCTCTGCTTCTCCTCCTCCAGAGTGGTGTTCCACCCATGGGAAACAGCTCCCCACAACTTCTCCAGCAGAGATCCTGCCCACAGGCTGCAGTTCTTCACAGGTGTGATGATCTCCACAGGATCACAGCCTCCTTCAGGCATTAACCTACTCCAGCATGGGCTCATCCACAGTTCACAGTCCCCTTGGCTGGAGTTCACACTTGGAGTCCCAGCCTGTCCAGCTCAGCAGCACAGACACACCAGTGGTGCCCTGGCCATCTGCCAGCCCAGGCAGGCCTGTTATCATCACCAGGGCTCTTATCAATACGTGCCCAGGCACAGCAGAGTACCTTGACCAGCAATTGTAAAAAAGAGCCACTAATGAGGCTCTAACGCACACCCAGACAAGTGAGCCCCATGGCAAGCATAGGAGCCTGCCAATTAATAGCAGCTATTAAATCAATCTAGCACATTTCAATCAAATCTCTCATTGTCTCTAACCCTTTGAGCTGCACATTGAGCATGACAAAAAGTCTGTTGTGGTTTAATCCCAGGCAGCCACTCAGTCACTCTCCCACCAGCAGGATCAGGGAGAGAATCAAAAGAGAAAAAATGAGAAAACTCATGGGTGGATATAAAGACAGTTTAAAAGATAAAGCAAAAGCCACACACATAAACAAAGCAAAATAAGGAATTCATTCAACACTTCCACTGGCAGGCATTCAGCCATCTTCAGGAGAGCAGGGCCCAATCACACATAGTGATGAATTGGGAAGACAAATGCCATCACCCCAAACATCCCCCCATTTTATTTAGTGAGCATGTGGTGTGGAATATCTCTTTGGTCAGTGGGGGTCAGATGTCCCAGCTGTGTCTCCTCCCAGCTTGTCATGCACCCCCAAACCCCTCAGCAGTGTGACAGTACAGGCAGAGAAGGCCTTGGTGCTGTGCAGGTGCTGCTCAGCAATATCCAAAGCATCTCTTGATTCACTGTGTTCAGCACAAACCTAGAACTTAGCCCTATACACCTTTACTGTAAAGAAAATTAACTCTCCCCAAGCAAAAATCAGCACAATTCACCAGCTACATCTTCTGTCTGAGAGGTGAAAAGTCACACATAAACCATCACATCTTTGGGCTTTCTGCTTCTCCCTTTGGTCTGTTTGCAGCCTGCAAACTCCTCACCCTCTCCTTGCTCCCAACTCCTATTTTTATATTTCCATAACATCCCACCATCAATTTCTCCCTCATCTCTATGTAGAAAGTAGTTTTAGACTAGGCTAGAAGTGGTAGCTAATGCAGCAGGTCCAGCTACCTCCTGAGAAAAGTTACACTGAAGTCATCAGGTTCTCCAATCATCCAGAAATTCAGCCTATTAAAAATGGAGGAGTCTTTCAAATATTTGTTTTACCTCATTGGAGAGGATTTTATACAAACCTATAAGTACTCAAGGCCATCAGCTCTTCATATTTCATCTTTAATGTGATATCCTTCCTCTGACAAAGAGAGCCCTTAAAGAGCCAGATGCCCTTGACTGGAAATGTCCCATTAAAGCACATCAATGCCACACTGAGCCACCACATCTTGCTTTTCCAAGCTGAGCCCTCTGAGTGCAGGGTCAGACCCTGACTAAGTATTGAATATGCTCCTCAGCATCAAGCAAAGTCCAATTTTTTTCCTACTCTGCAATATTTGAGCGCTCTCTCAGAGAGAGAGTTTATTTTATTTACTCTTTCATCTATTTTCAAGCATTGATTTGGGAGTGGCTGCAGAAGGGATAGGACTGGGGCTTCTGCCAGATATTTGGGGGAATTGCTCTACTCAGCACAAACACAGCCATCCACAGAAAATAACACAAAATCCTAACATTTGACTCTGGTCTCCAAAAGAGTTGGGAGACTGCAACAGCCTTCTCTTTTCAGAGCATTGTGAAGTCCAACAGCAAGAATGGAAGCTGGAAAAGGACTCCCACCACCTTTTAATTCTCACATACTGCTTCTCCTAACTGTTTTTCACTACTTAGCCCTTTCTGTACTCATGTTCATATAGAAAAAAACAAAAAGGACAAACAAAAGCTAATTTCCGCATTGTTTAAAGTAAAAGAAAAGTTGAAGAGCAAACATAGGTGAGACACAGGCAGGAACTTCTGAATGCAGTGACAACGGACCCCATTTTCTTTTACACTATTTAACTACTTTTCTAGTAAAAATGGAAACAGGAAAATCACTTCTGTCAGACCCACCCCAAAAACATACCACAACTCCAAATGTGTCTTTTCACACCTCAGACAGAGTACTAAAGACAAGGAAAAGTACAACAACAAAACCCATCTCATAAAATAGGCAAACAGATGCAGCCATTCCTTTAGAAAAAAAATAAAGAATCAAGGATAAACTCATCAAGTCCACATACACAGAAAGCCTGGCTTTCAACAAACACAGCAAAAATGTCTCTAAAAATAGAGAAATATTCCTATATCTGCACTGCTATCTTGTTAGATATGAATGCTATTGGTGGTTCAGAGCACAGGTACCAACAAACTCTAATCCTTACTCCAACAACAAGAACCACCAAACAAACAAAACACACCAATCTTCTCTCCCCAAAAAATTTAAAAACAAGCAAACATCAAGAAAAAAAAACAAAAAACAAACCAGCCCATAAAACAAAACAACAAAAAACCCTAAAACACCCCACAAAAACACCCCTAAAAATCCCACCAACAACAAACAAAAACCCAACATCCCCCCCCAAAAAAAAACCAAACAAAAACCCTCAAAACCAATAAAAAATAAAACAAATCACTACTCAAATACACCCAACCTGCCCACTCCTCTCCTGCCTTATAAATAGTTTGCTTCCTGATTGTTTATCCCTTTCAGCTGTTGCCTGATGGATGAACATGTTAACCCTTTCCTTGGCACATCCAATTAAGCTCCCAGCTGTTGGATCCTGCTCTTCAGCTCCACCCAAGGAGGTGAATATTGGCTGCATACCATCCTGCCTATAACAACCATGCCAAACTCAGCTGTGTTATTGGTTTGCCAGATTAGGAAGATGTTGGCAAGAGCCAAAACGTTGCTTGATTGTTGAGAAAATGCCTGTGTGAGAGGTTTTAAGAGCTCCTTCCATTCACATGAAAATACTAAATACAGAGGTGATAGTGAGGAACATTTTTATTGAAGATACTAAATAAAATTTTGTTGTAGCATTAAAGGTGTATCAAGAACCAGTGACTAAAGTCAAGCTAATTTAAATGAAGAGGTAAGCTTTAACTGTGAGGCTTATTAACTGAGAAACAAATTCCTTGATGTCCTCAGGTCAAGAGCTGGAACTCCAGCAGAACAAATTACTTTAGTCAAATAAAACCAAGCCCACCTTTAAGATATTTGTCTGCACTGACCTGCCTTTCCAGTTCCTTTGAGTGAAAACATGGAAAATACCCTTCCACTTTCTGGTGTTACTCTCCCAAAAAATATATATATATTTGAAGACTCAGGGACCATCTCAATCAACTTGATGGGATAAGAAAACACATATTGGATTATTGGATCTTGCTGTTGTGGGGAAACTTGTGCTTTGCAACCAACAGGGTCCAAATGACAAATTTTCCATGTGGATCTTCCTGTGCACAAGAGGCCTGGTCCATAGCCATAGGATCATGGCAAGCTTCCACAGGGAAAACTCACCACAGGAAAACTGCAAATTGCACCCTCTTATAAGCTTTGGAGGGAGGGTGGTTGATGCAAACTGTTCGAAATAAGCCTTGCTCAATACTTTGCTTTAACCCTCACATTTATTTCTCTCTCAGGAACAATCACGTTTCTTAACTTTTATTTTGCAGGACTGAAGAAACCAGGACTCTAATTTTCTTTCAACAGCCTCTCTAACTTCTTGTCTGTTGTAGAAACCCTTTAAATCTTGTTTGGTTCATATGAATCTTCCTCGAGCATCTCATACCAGCGTGTGCAGAGGTGCAGCCTCACCAGTGCCTCCTCTGCCTCAGCACCACCTGCCCCCCATGGGCTGTGTCTGAGCTGAAGAGCCTCATTTAATTTCTGTGTTTCAGAATTGCATCACATTACACATCCCAGCCCTTCTGTTCCAGTAGCTGACCGAAGTCTCCACAGGTGTGGAAACTGGGAATATTTCTGTGTCTGCTCTGGGGTGCCCTGACCCCTAGGGCAGCACTGACTCTGATCCTCATTCATGGAGAAAGTTTCCCAGACTTCAAGATAGACTGGAATCCATAGAAGTGTGAAATAGATTATAGAGAGCAGTGTAGATGTGTCACTTGGTGAGAAATTGGGGGTTTGGGATTTTTAGTGTGTTGTGGATGGAAGCAAGATGGAGGGCACAGGGTGTCATCCTGGATTTCTTCTTCATGCTTCTTCTTCCTTCTTCATGGGTTTGGGTGGCAGTTTGTAATTGGGCAGAAATTCCTCATTGTGGGCTCTGTGGGATCAGTTATTGGGTTAAAAGGGAAATAATCCAGGTGTCAGTTCTTAATTGGCTAGTTTAGTCTTAAAAGACCTTGTACCAAGAGATTGTTGGCCATTTTGTGCCTTCTAATGAAAAGCTGCTGGACTCCCAGTAGTGAGACTGTTTTACTGATAAGAAATAATAAACATCCGAGTCTGAACATGAAATATTGTCTCAAGTACCTTCAATCTAGAGCCAGAGAAACCAATGATCGGTACTCCCACACACAAGGATCTGCTGTTCCCATCCCCTGAAAGCACATCCCCATTTGGCCCCCAGTAGAGCCCTTCATGCTCTGTCCCCTTACATTCTCTCAGGATACCAGGGGATAAGATTTGCCGCATTCTTATTTCTTAGAAAATACATTTCAAACCTTTTTTAATTCAATTTTCCACTTTCCTTCAAATCTTTGATTGTTTCCTCTCCAAAATGTGCCCCACAGCCCTGCAACATCCCTAAGTTCAGACCATCAAGTCTCTGCTTGAGCTGCTTGTTACCTCCTTTTCTAATGCAAGTGTTACATTTAGGTTGGATTTTGTGGATTTTTTTCTCTCCCACAACCTTTCCTGATTTGATGGATTCTCACAAAATCCTTAGAGAGAGAGATCTGCAGCTTCATGTGCCAGTTCTCAACAGGATTTTTGCAAAGGGGTCGTTCTGGACCCCAGCTCCATTGTTTTAATTCCCTTCTGTGTCCATCCATGGATTTACTCACATTTCCATTCAAACACTTCTTGTTTGCCAAATAAAATATAATCCTAGATTGACAATAGTCTTCACCAAAATTTAAGGAGATTATGTACCTGATATTTATAATATATATAGACAGATAAACTTTAAAGTAAATCAAACCCTCATCCCTGCCTCATTTTACACCAAACTCACATCTTCTTTACTTTTTCTTCTTTCTTATTTAGCCAATGATTTACTTATCACTGTTTCAGCTTCTTATTCATGGTCTCATTCTCTTTTACAATGGAAATTCTCAATCATTTTGTTTTCTGAACTTTAAACTGTAGCTTTCCTTAAGCATAACTCTCTCCCCCCTCTCCCTGTAAGCTCTCTGCTTCCTGCTAATACTTTTTCAGTATTAATAGTTATTTATCTGTTCAGGTTTCACTCTCTATACCTTAGACAGAGGCCCCACTTTTTTTTTTTTTTTTTCACATTGAAAATGTCATTTTGATCGAAAACCACTAGGAGGAAGCAGTCAACAAGTTTCCCTGTCCAGATGTAGATCCCAGTCTTCATTTCATTAAATTCAGATGGTTTTGAGCAGGAACTAAGGGGACTGCTGGATCACAGATCCCCTTGAAAGTGCTGTGGCCCACAACACCTTGAAACACCTTGTAACTATTTACCTTCCAGTCAAACTGGCTTCTCTGCTTCTGCTAAAATCAGTTTTGTGACTCCATGCTCTGAAGAACAGAAACCACCTCTAATTTACAAGTTAATTTTTCCCTATTCTATTTGTCTTTTAAACGTTTGTCTCCCTTCCTCTTATTTTCCCACCTGCTTTATTTACTGAGAGTCACGATGCCTCCTCTCAGCTGTTATTTCTAGGCTGAAAACACTAAACTTCTCATATCACACGTTATTATTCATCCTAGCATTGCTTCCCAGCACATGATATAGTTTTAATTCACAACTGTTGAATTGCAAAGATCTCTGGCGAACAGGAGGAAAAAATGTTGCTTTTCTTTCAAGCACAAGTGGAGTTTCATGCAGTTCCATCAATTTGCCCAAGAGCTGAGAAACACTGAACTAAATTATTCACATGGTTCAATTAATGATAGTCTCAATGCTAAAGTCAGTTTAGCCTTCAGGTTTAGCCTTCAGGTCCTGAAGAAAATATTGTTGAAGAAAATAGCTTTTTGTCAATTAATTTCTTTTTTTTTCCCCACCCCCTTTAACACTGTTGACTGGTTTGTAATTATTCAAGGATTTTCCATTACTTTGATTTCCTACAAAAAATATCTGTGCTTTAGGTGGTAAAATGGAGCCCACTACAGAGAGGTACAGATGTTCTTGAGTTCTCAGGTCATTCATTCATATATTTATTGTTCCACACCACTATCAAACGAACAAACTGATACATCATGTTGTTGAGCTTGCGTTTCTCGTGGGCTGTCAAAGGGAAAAGCTCACAGGCCTCAATTTTTTTTTGTCTGTATTAATAACCTCTTTAAAAATGCAATAATTTGGAGTAAAATTTTAAGTGATTTATAGTTTATGGAACATGTAACTGTTGAAGAGACCAGGCTGTTAATGCAGCCTGGATTAAATGACTAAAATCACATGAAATATTGCTCTGAATGACCAAAATAGGAAAGCAATTATCCGGAAATAAGGATGTATATCATACTGCCACAATAGGAAAGAATGATGTTTTTAAGAATATTGCTGAAACCAAAATTAAGAGGCTCAGAGGTGAACCAGAAGGATTTGGAAGATTATTTATTTCTAAGGGCACATGTTCTAACTCCCATGCTTATATTCAGAATTTTATCTCCCAAGTGACTGGGGCGTCCTTAGAAGATTTTCTTGTGGCCTTTCATTACATAAAGAGGTTTTATAAGAAAGATGGAGGGAGACTTTTTATGAGGGTTTTAGACTGAAAGAGGGTAGGTTCATCTTTAGATATTTTAATTTTTATTTATTATTATATTTATTTATTATTATATTTATTTAATTTTATACATTATTATATATTTTAGATATTTTATTTATTTTTTAGATAGCCATTAGATATTTTTCTAAAAGGATGGTGATGCTCTGGCACAGGGTACCCAGAGAAGCTGTGGCTGCCTCTGGATGCCTGGAAATATCCAAGGCCAGGTTAGAAGGAGTTTGGAGTAACCTGGGATAGTGGAAGGTGTCCCTGACATGGCAGGGGGTGGAACTGGATGGTCTTTAAAGTCCCTTGCAACCCAACCCAACCCAACCCAAACCAACCCAACCCATTCTTTGATTCTGTACATGGCAAGGGAACAATCTTCCCTAAAATAGTATCACCTTTACTCAGAGTTTCTGCAGAAGATAAAATTCCTCCTAGAGGGTATTTCTCATGTCTCCTACACCAACAAACAATTCACTTAGTATCAAATGAACTTTGGCAGATGATCTCCTGCATTGGTGGAGCTCTGGCTCCGTTTCAGGGTGGCCTTTCCAGAGAGAAGGATGTCAGTGATGCTTGTATATATTCTGACCAACAATTAACTGCTCTTACAATAAACAAATACTTCTTCCTGACATACAAACTGGCAAAGATGAGTCACACCACATTTAGGTATGAATGTGTTTAAATCAATCTCCTGGGAGGATGTGATACCAGGATTCACAAATTCAGTTCATTGGATCCCCAAATCGTTGAGAATGATGCATGTGGCTCATTACTGCTCCTCACAATGCATCCTGCACATCTCGGGAAGCTGACACTGAACAGGCTGGAGCTGGGAAACACCATCCCACCAGTGCCATGTAGCCAGGTCCTCAGCTGGGGTGGTTCATATGCTGTGAAAGTGGTTAAAAATAATTTTAGCCAAATGAATCCATTTATTTTCATTAATTCTTTTACAGTTGTTAGATTTATTTTTTTATTTGAAAGAATAGAGCCTCTGGGTTCTAAAGGCACAGAGCTGTTGACTTTTCTGGTATAACACAGATTCACTGTGCATCTACATTAAAATCTGAGGGAGTATTAGTCAAAACTAATTAAAGGTGCTACCATTTCAGGAATGGCTAGGGAGAAGTTAAGGGAATACCACAGATGAAACTAGAAGTTACTATAAATATTATTTATTTGCATCAGTCTTCAGACAATATTAACTGAAAACAAAGTCTTGTTATTAGGTGTAATTTACCATTCATAGTAAAAGAGAAATTCTGTCCAAAAAGCTCACAATCTGAAGAGATGGAAAAGACAGGAGAAGAAAGCAACATAAAACACAAGAATATAACCGCAACCAGGGAGAAGGGGCATTGAAGAGAGAAGAAAACTTGCTGCAGGTTGCAAACAAGTGCACAGCAGGTCCCACTCAATCACAGGGTTCTTTTCTGGCTGAAATTAGTGTGGAGGGAAAAGCTCACCTGAACCTTGCCAGAGGCTGCCAAACCCAACAGTGATCACAGAGCTGCAACCTTGCAACTAAGAACGCATCTTAAAGATGTTAATGTACATAAGAAATTAAAATGTCAGGTGTACTTTGTGACTACACCTAGTATGTGACAAAGGGGAACACAATGGTCCTTAGACAGCAAAGTCCATCAGCTGGATCTACAAAGTAAATGTACACAGGACAAATGGGTAAGTAGTGTTTGGGCATGTGTTTTTCTGAGAAGTATAAGGACATGAAGATAAAGGACTTCATAAGGAAAATGTGGTGAGATGAGAAACCACAAGAGCCCATCTGCACATGTAGCTCTATGAGAAGTAGAATTTTAGAATTTGTATTACATCCTCAGGTTTATATTAACCCCAGACCCAAGTATTTCAACCCAGATTTCCTAATTACCTACATTACTCATAATTTGGTTTCTCCTAACCTTTGCAGGAGAGAGAAGGCTGGTTCTCCCACCAGAAAAACACAGGGAGGAGGGAGAAAGGCTCCTACCTGCAAAGAGACACGTCCATGGCCATGGATGATGTTCATCACCACGACCAAGGACACCTCTGATGGGTCCCATGTGGAGCTCCCTGGCCTTGGTTTCTGGTGTTTAAGGAGTTGCTGAAGTGATATTACCAATTTCCAGCCAGGGTTATTTGTATTTCTCTTCTCTGCCACATTGTCAAGAATGAACTCGAACACAAAACTCAACTGTTAGGAGAATTTTGAGGAAAGTATGCAATTAACACAAATTTTTATGGACTGATTGACGGTAAGCTGCCTTCACCTCACTGCCAGAGGAATCCGGGTTAAAAAAAATAATCCTCACAGGCAAAACATAAACAACGTTTTTCTCTGTTCAGTATGACTTCTGTAAGACTACGAGTTGTATTTATTATTTCCTTAAACTTCAGTAACATAACTATGATAACATACATGCCATGGTTTATTCTGTAAATCGATCATATGGGAAGTCCACTACACTGTGGAATATCTGTGGATCATGCAGGGTCTGTGTTTGTGGCACATCTGTCCCCAAACATAAAAAAAAGATTTTAAAAATCATCAGCAATTTGCTAAACAGGTTTATAATGATAATAGCAATTAGGAATGGAATAAATTTTAGCTCCTTTTCATTCCTCAATTTATACTCATATTGACATTCATTTTCTGTTCTCCAGTAGATCCACTGGTGCTTGGACTTTTCTCTGCTTCCTGTACAGGGGAAATATCAGCTGAGGTTGCCTGTCACTGCTGTGAACATGTCACAGCACCCAGGTGCTGTGGGACACACTTTGCAGTGAGATGCCATCGATCAAACAGATCCAAAACCTTTCTCTGAATAGGAAAATATTGAAGAAAACTGAACACACCAGAGCCAAAGGCCACGATTCTCAGCTGCCATAATCAACAGGCCTGGTTTCATAGGGAGGCTGCCTCTGCTGCCATGCATTTATAATATCATCATCTGTGAAAATTTAAAAATATTCTTAACAGCTTTGTCACCAATTAACTACTTAAAGTCTGGAGATTGTTGATTGCCCATTATTTCTCCATTCTCCACCACGAGATTGCCACTACTCTCTCTTGTGACACTGTCATACGACGGAGGGATGGACACTGAGGACGACGTTTCAGACCTGTTAGGACCCCTACCATAATTCGCACGCAGCATAGAGGCAATGAGTCCTTCTTTTTCTGGAGCATCATCTCCCAGAGTGTCAGAGCTGCCAGTTCTGTGCTGGTACAGGTAGGAAGCCTGTTTGAGGGAGCGCTGGAGCAGGTGGCTCCTGTAGGCACGCTGGATCACCGTGGCCGACGCTTCCTCTTGCCTGTGGCTGAGCGTAGTGCATATTGGCTCATAGGATTGTTTTGATGGATTGGCAGCCATGAATTTCTCCTCCATATGTACTTTCAGAGTATCCAGCTCTCCAGAATCTCCCAACACCCTCTTGGTGAAAGCAAACAAGATATCCAAGCAGTGTATCTTGTCCCCACTGACCACAGGCAGGTCCATTGCTGTGAGTTCAACTTTGTTTGGTTTTGGTACACGCAAGGGCTTGGGCAGAGCATCTGCAAAGTCTGAAAGTGCAGAGAAAGTTATGAACTGAGTTACCTCAGGATCAAACTTCTCCCAGATTTCATAAAAGATATCAAAGTCATCTTCCCCTAAAGGCTCTGCACTTTCCTCAGTGGCAGCATTGAAGTTCTCCATAATAACGGCTATGTACATGTTTACAACAATGAGAAATGATATAATGATGTAACTTACAAAATAAATAATACCTATGGCAGGTTTACCACATTCACCCACTTCTTCCTTTATGGCTGGATCACAGTACGGTGGCCCAGTGTTTAAAATGGGGCTGAGAAGACCATCCCAGCCAGCTGAAGTGGTGATTTGGAAGAGACAGAGCATGCTGTTAGCAAAGGTTTGGAAGTTGAACATGTCATCAATGCCACCTTCCATCTTCACATAGCCAAAGTTAGCCATGCCAAAAATGGCATAAATGAACATGACCAGGAACAGCAAGAGGCCAATGTTGAACAGAGCAGGAAGGGACATCATTAAGGCAAACAGGAGAGTTCGAATTCCTTTGGCTCCCCGGATGAGTCGCAGGATCCGGCCAATCCGGGCCAAACGAATGACTCTGAAGAGTGTGGGTGGTAAGAAATGTTCAAACGCTTTGCCAATGTTGGAAAGCAGTAAGGCTGAAAGGAGAAGATAACAACTCATTAGAATATAATATTTTTCCTTAACTTGTAAAGAGGCTGGGATGATAATATATTCACAGCTCAAAAATATCTGATGTGTGTTTGCTAAGCCCCACCAGAATAACTTTTAGGAGAAGCTGAATTGAATTAACAGTTGTTGAAATCAGCAATTATGAGCTACATTCTTCAGCCATCAGAGAATAGTCCCTGTTGCACAGAAGATGACAAGAAACTTTCTGTGCACAACTTCAAATATCTGTATCAGTTGACACTTGAGATGGTTTTCTTTGACTCTGGTTGCATGAATACTTCAGCAGATTCAAGTTACCTTCTACATTTGTCTTCAAATACTGACACTACAAAGCTAAACTAAGAAAACAAGATATAATGCAATGTCAAAGTAATTTAAATATAGGCATGATATGTAGAAGCAAACAGTGATGAACACAGATGTGCATGGCACTCTAGAATGGCTTTTGGTTTATTCAGGGACAGAGCTACACATGGATGTTATTTTTTCTTTGTTTGAATGAAATAAATGACACCTAATAATATTAGAAGAGGCTTGTCTTTTCTAAGTGCAGCTGTTTAGGATGTTTTTTTCTGTATTTACAATCCAGAAACTTAATTTCTCAAGGAAGAGCCATAGTCTTACTGGACTCTTATTTACCCTAGACACGAGTCATAGTAAAAAACTGAAATATTCTTCTTGCCCTAAATGCCTCTTACTAGGGCAGTACTAGCCCTGGGAATAGTTAAATTGGCAAGAAGCTCAAATTTGCAACCGAGCTTTTTATCCCATTCTTCCATTGCAATCTGTGCATGTAAAAACTAATATATTTTTTGTGATCTTTTCTATTGTGTTACAAAGTGAGAACCCTTATTGTCAGTCAGCAATGCCTGAATTCTACAGGCTATAATCTAATTCCAGTCTTCCCACTCTACATATTCTAGTATTCCCATTTTTCTATATATTTCAGTCATCTGTCAAAAACACAGATGACAAAACCCAATAATTGATCTGAGTATTTCTTAGCTGGTACTAAATCTGTGACAATTGAAATTACCATGTAATATGATACTGCTATGATGAGTTATTCATTCTGTATTTCAGATGAGAAAAAAATAAAACTAAAGAATCATTATAAAATATATACACACTTTTACTAAAGGAATTGTTTTGAATCTCATTGAATATTATTTAATATAATCTTGAGAGGGCTTGCTTATTTTTTCCTTAAGACCTTATAGTATTATGACTTACATTTCAATGATTATTTGCAGTTAATAAATTTTAACTATTTTTTTCTTTCTAAAAATAATAATAATTTACATAATAAAGATTTTTCAAGACAGTTTTACTTACCAACAAGTGACATAATAACAACAACTAAATCAAATATGTTCCAGGCATTTGAGAAATAGTACTGCCTCAGAGCCAGCAGTTTCAGCACACATTCTGCAGTGAAGATGGTAACAAAGAGTATATTGATTTTGCTGAGGACATTTGTCTTTGTTTCACTTTGCTCATACGTTTCCACCATCATTGTGACCATATTGAGGCAGATGAGACCCATGATGACAACATCAAACATCTGGGATGTTACAATGTTGAAAAGGAAGCCTTGGTATCTGTTCTAGAAGGCAAAAAGAATACTTCTGACATCAGTTATGAAAATAAGGAGTACCCATCCATACACGTTTCCAACATTACCAATTTTTATGTCAGAAAGTCACTCAGCTGCAATGAAGTTGGAGAAATTGGAGAAAGGCAGAGTATTACAATGACATTAAAAATCCCTTCCCATCCTGAAGTTTTATCACTTCCAAGAATATAAAACCCAATAATATTTATGCAGACAACTTAATAAATATTTAATCTGTAAAATAAGTCAGTCCACTTATTGGTGTGGAACTGACTTTAGAGAACTGTCCGAGTATCAATGTAAAGACAATAAGAATATTTTATATGTAATATGTAAATATATTGCACTTTCCAGTGAATTAAATTGCATTTTTGCAATGCATTTTCCCAGTGAAGAATTCTGTTTACCAAGGGTCTTGGAATGGGTTTTTGAGGCTTCTTGGATCCCAACTTTTTCATTGCATTGTAGTATTTTTTCTGTTCTTCTGTCATGAAGATATCTTCCCCACCTAAGTATACAAAGAAATGTCACTGTTATCTGGTGAAGAGCAAAACTACTGTACTTAAAATGTCTAAAATTCTGGAAACTGACATTCCTTCCTTTTTCACATCTTGCTGTTACTGGCTCTTATTTCATATCATGTAACTGTGTCCAAAAAATCAGTGGCACAAACCAGCCATTCACGGCGTAGAAGTCTTGGTGTGAAACTGAGCTCACCCAAAAGGCATGCAAACAAAAAATATGGACAGGATGAAATCTTTTCCTGGGCTTGCTGAAAATCCAAATTTTTCTCTGGGCTTTCATGCTGGGCTTGCTGAATATCCAAATCACTCATCAGAGCATCTGTAGCAGACCACATTCTAAATAATGAGTCTCTGGTCATGTTGAGTTCCCCAAAAGGAGTGAAATTTTAAGAAGCTTTTAAATGTTTGGGGAAGATCTAGGTGTTCAGGTTACAAGGAATAAGAAAGGAGAAAGTTATTTCTTGTAATTTAATTATTAATGCTCTGGTAAATGCCAATAGAAGTTTTAGATTCCGTGTATAGGACCTTGTTCTGTAAAGCACAACCAATACACTTATCTTTTTCTTTTGCTGGTTGAAGTTGTCAATGATTACACCAACAAAGAGGTTCAGGGTGAAAAAAGATCCAAAGATGATGAAGTTCACAAAGTAGAGATACATATAGAGATTGTACTCCATTTCTGGCTGATCATTTTTCTGCAAGAATGAGAAGCAACTTGAGAAATAACAATACAGCAACATGGGCCCAATTGAGAATAATCTTCATATTGAAGCTCCTCTCAAAAATTGATTCCAGGAGAAACTAAGATTTATGGACTTTCTGCTAATTGTAACAAAAGTGGTATAATTTAAAAATACCAATAGTGCATAACACAAAATTTTGTTTGAATATTTTGACATGATTTCCACAGGCATTGCAGAAGCACCATTGCAGTTCCTTCCAATAAGAACAGGAGCCGTAAATTTTTCAGTACATGAAAAATCAAACAAACAATTTAGAAGTCAAATTCCAAGCTCTTGCCATTAAAATTCTTGGCCTAGATATGTTGTTGCTCTTTTTTATCTTCTTAGCAAAAAAATTCTGTGATGCCTATTATTAATAAAAACAAAATTGGGAGAAGAAAAAATAACTTTTCAAATTGAAGAACAAAGAAGAAAAACATTTAAACACACAAAAACTTATCAATATATGAAAATACTATTATTAGTATTTTCATATTTTATATATTATATTTTCATATATAATATTGCTAATTATATAATATGAAAATACTTTAAAAATTCTTTTATTCCTTTGAACTCCAGATTAAATTAAGGCATCCTCTACATTTCAATTTCTTTCCTTACTAAGTCATACCACTTTGTTTCTGTTTAAGTGGGTGGATCTAGAGCTGAAACCCTTTCCCTGTTGCAACAGAGGAGCTTTAGGGAATGATAAGTCATTTGCAGATTAAATGTTTACATCACCTGACAAAAAATAATTACTGGTAGTATTTAGCACTGACAAACAGCAGATGTGGAAGTGCAAAATGAATACTGCATTTGCAGAAAGCAGCAACATTTTCAAAAAATATGGTTTGAATGAAACAACTGACCTCTCGTGAATCTACTGCTGCATACATGATGTCCATCCAACCCTTAAATGTTGCCTGGAATGAGAGATTATGGAAAATGTGTTGAACTTTGACCTTGAAACTCTTCACATAATTTGCATTATCAGAATGACACTGACTGCAGCAAGAGCCTTTGCTATGTTCACAGGCACAAAGCACCCAGCTCTGGCTGCTGTGAGTGTCATTGGGGAGACAGAACACTATCCTAGGATTCTGGCAGAGCAAACCTTCATCAGCATGCCACTAAAGGCCATGCAACCCTCATGGCTGAATAAACCCACATTTTGACAGAAAAGGTCACTATTTGCCCCAGAATTCCTTCTGAGATGGACTCCAGGATCATGAAACTGCTGGAGGCTGCAAGAGGACTTGCCCACCAGATGTTCCTTTATCACCTGGAAAGTCAGGGCAGGGTCTTATCTGTTCCCCTTTTCCCATTTGTGTGCATGAACTGCCAGCTACAAGGGGGAGCAAGCTGCAGGACATCCCACTCCCTGCATCAACCTCAGAGATGAATTAGGAATTAACAAAAGGTCAAGCCCATCTGACAAGGGCTGGCTACTGAGGACAAGCAGCACTTACCACCTGAAGAAGAGCCAGGTAGCCAGAGCCAACATTATCAAAATTGACTTTAACATTGACCCAGAATATTTCCCCAGTGCCGTTATACATCAAACAGTCTGTTTTGTTTGTGATGTTGACCACAAATTTGGAATTTTCATCTGTCATATTGATACATTTCCCAAACTTCCCAGCAAAGAGGTTCACTCCCATGATGCTGAAGATGAGCCAGAAGATGAGGCAGACAAGCAGAACATTCATGATGGAAGGGATGGCTCCCAGGAGGGCATTGACCACAACCTTGGATGAAAAGGGAGAGGAAAAATATGCTTCAGAAAAATAGATAAGCCCAGGTATCTGTAAGCAGTCACTTAGTCATCTCTGCAAACAGAAACCTGATGTTTCCTATGTAAATAGTCTCAATCACACTGTGGTCACAGCTGTCAGGGGGACCCTGAACAATATCTTTAGTATCTATTAGGTTTTCAAAAAAATAGTTGATGTTTCTTGGTCTGCTGTGAGGTCTTACCACTACTAAAATGTAAGTCCACCCTTTATTTTTTTTCCCCTTGTTTTTGGAATTGGACATGGTCCATTTGACTCTTTGTTTTAGACTTTATTGACATAAAACTTCTGAAGTATTCATCCATAAGCACTTGTGCAGAGGACTATATTTAAGACTGTCAAAAGTAGTTCCTAAAAGGACCAGTAATAATTCTCCACGAGTAATTTGCTTCATTTATTTTTAGTGGATTATGGTTGTGTTTGGGGTTTATAAGCATAAGCCAGGTACATTTCCTGTGCTAGGTGCTGTACAGCCACAGAAAAGCGTCCATGCAGATTTTAAATGTATGCTAAAACATAACAGATGGCTTAGAAAAAATTGGGTAAGGAAATGGTGGGAATATTTCTTTGAGTTTCACAGTGAAGGCAGTGAACTCATCTGTGAGGTAGCAAAGAAAGCTTGATGGACCAGCAGAAAAATTCAAAAGCTTCGTAAAGGGTTTTTGGAGACTGTGCCACGCACATTCTTCATAGCAAACATAAAGTATGACATTATCTGTTTCAATATCAAAATTTACTCCATACATGGAAATTTGGATACATTTTGCCAATTAATTTAATGACATTTCTCTCTGTTTTCACAATGTCAAGACTGCAACCACAGAGTTTTCAGTTTTATTCTTCCAGAATAAAAAATAATAAATAAATGCGCTCTGGTGATGGGAAAAGAAAATCTAATGTTCTACAGGAAAACACTTTTGTTTTCTGAAAGAACTCTATTTGAAACAATAATTTGAGCAAAGTACTTTTTAATAGGCTACAGTTTTTGTAAATCAATCCAGTAAAATCTTTCAAAATTGAAGCAACTCTTTCCTCTGCGTTAGCTTGCTATCAGATTTCAAAAATTATAATTGTGCTCACAGTTCTTATTCTCTATTTTATTTTTGCCTATCTCAGTAAGACAGGAACACAAGAATGTCTGGGCAGCAATGGAACAAAGTTCCACCTAGGCCGGTTTTAATTTAAACAGCACTTGGATCAATCACTCCAGGAAAGTCTATAAGGAATGCCCAAGTACAGAAGAGCACAACAAAGGGTCTCTTAAAAAATGTAGTTTATAGTTCCTAAGCTGAGCTCAGGGTGAGCATGTGAACTTGAGAAAGACACAGTGATGAGGATGAGTCACAAACCTGTTATGTGCAAAACCTTTGGTTTGCAATCAGTCTTACCCTCATTCCCTCAAACCGAGACAGTGCTCTCAGGGGTCTCAGAGCTCGCAGAGTCCGGAGAGATTTCATGGGCCCAAAGTTACTGGCAAAGAGGTTTATCAAAGAGACCTGAGTGGGAAGAAAAAGGAAATGCATTAACAACATCCTGTCATCTATTTCCTTTATTTCCGTTAAAAAAAAAAAACCCAACCAACAAACAAAACCATGTTTTCGGTGCCTGGACTACAATATCCTGACACCATTGATACAGGGGTTAAGGTCTGAAATTTACATCAAGAAAATATTCAGGGATTCTGCTGCTAAAGCTGCGTAGGAACAGCAAGGGCAGAACTCACATCTACAATAAGGAAATCCAGCCAGCACCAGGCATTGGTGAAATATTTCTTGAAGCCATAAGCCACCCACTTCAGGAGCATCTCCAGAATGAAGATGAAAGTGAACAGTTTGTCAAGAAATTCCAGTATATCTTTAATTCTTTTTCTCTTATTTACATGGATGTCTTCAAATGCCTGAAATCATAATATATATAGGTAAGTTACAAAAATCAGAAATTAACATTTAAAGTCAAGCAACAGTGAGACCCTTTTATCATTCAGTTTGTTTTAATACACATCTGAACACCATTTGTTACTCAAATCTATGCCATCTGATAAAAGTGTAATTCTCTCTGTGCCTTCTCTTCCTTTTTCTCTATATAAAACAGCCCTGTGGATGCATCCCTCCTGCACAATGAAATCCTGGGAGGACAGGATAAAAATATATACATATTTTTAGAAATTTATATAATAAAATTTATATATTGAAGAGAACTAAGCTTTTTTCCCCCAAGTATTAAGAGTCACTTGTTTGTTTTAATGGTATAAAATCTCCTTAATATTTCACAATTGTGACATAACTTCCTTAGAAAAATCCAGCATACAGCCAGAACAGAAATAGCTTTTGAGATTCATGTATTCTTAACTTAGCTCATGCTCTCTTATAATTTTTAATAACATCAATAATAGATTTGCAATAGTTAAAATTATCAATGAATGCTATTTGAAGACTCTTCCCTCTTTATGAGTTCAAAAAAATTCAGTTTGTTTGTTGGTAAAAACAACTTCTCTGGGTGCAAATTAAAGCAAAAACCCCTTCATGAATACATGAAACTGCGCTACACCAACCAGGGCTCCACTGCTCAGAAGAATCATGAACACGATAAAGGACTCAAACCAAGAATGTTCCACAATCTGGTAGCAGGTTTTTCTCAGATTCAACCAGGTTTCTCCTCCAAACTTTGCAGCCCTATCCAGGCAACAATGGAAGTACCGAGCACAACCTGAAAGTGAGAGACAGCAATGAGTGCATGGAAGGAAAGCGGGTGAATGTGAAGGCATGGCCAGGAAACTTCTGGGGATAGGACAAAGGCAATGGTCACAGTTACTGTGTCCTTGTTGTTGGTTTTCCCTCTTTTACCAAGAGAAAAAAAATTGGGATACATCTAGTTTAATTTGCCTTGTAGCTCCTATACAGTAGGTAGAGCCCCATTGGACAACTTTTCATTATTTCAATATTGTATTTGCAGGGAGCGCCCCAACGAAGGCAGGAATGATGCATCTGACTCCATGTTCTCAGAAGGCGAATTTATTACTTTTTGACACTATATTATATTAATGAATGCTATACGAAACTATACTAAAGAATACAGAAAAGATACTTACAGAAGGCTAAAAAGATAATGATGAAAACTCCTGACTCTTTCCAGAGTCCCGACACAGCTTGGCCCCAATTGGCCAGAGAGTCAAAACAACTCACACTAGAATCCAATCACCTTTGGATAAACAATCTCCAAGCACATTCCACATAAGCACAACACAGGAGAAGCAAATGAGATAAGAATTGTTTTCCTTTTCTCTGAGGCTTCTCAGCTTCCCAGGAGAAAAATCCTGAGTGAAGGAATTTTTTCAGAGAATGTGAATGCCACATTTCAAGACATTTCTGAGACACTGGACAGGCTCTCACTGACCTGCTGTTGGGGCACACAAAACTTCAAGGCCATGGGAAAAGTCTTGATGTTACAAAAGTCCTTCTCGGTTTCTGCACACTCTTTGAAAAGCAGAGATGAGATGCTGCAACCCCAGCATAGAAAGCCACCAAATTTGTCAGGATTGTTGTGAAAGCCAGCGTTGTTACATATTAGAGTAGGAAGAAATCATAAAAGCACTGAACACATCCTAGAATGACTTGCAAAGCTAGATGTTCTCTGATGATTCGAAAAGAGTCCTCAGATTATTGGATGATATTTAAGGTCCTTTCCAACCCAAGTCATTCTGTGATTCTCTAATCATCACCCTATAGAAATTCAATTCGTCTTAGCAGCTTCTTTTGCTTATTTCACTTCTTTGTTTGAGATTGCTCATGAAATATTATTTGAGGAATACTTTTACTGCTGCAATGTATTATAAACCTGATGTGCCAGGTGACCATTGCCCCCTGAGACCTGATCCCACACACTTCTCTTATGCCAAACCCCCAGAGTGACTTGGTTGTGTCGAGCTGAGCGAAATGCATTTCACTTCACAATCCCATTTTTCAAAATGGGGTCTATACCATTGCCCACGTCCCACTCAAAAGAAATTGGCTTTTAGAGGAAAGGGTTTTATTTTTCTGTGTTGACTAGATAGGGACAACTATTTAGCTTTTTTACAGATAACTAAAATTAACTGAAAATAATCTGATCCTATTGGCTCAGCATCACTAGGGAAACAAGTCGAGTTTTCACTCAAACTCTAGTGAAACTATGAGAGTCTTACCTTCCGGAAAACATTGTTCTGGAGTCTTGAAGTCTTCATAAAATTCTGGAATCTGTTTTAAAAGATCTTCAGGATTTGTCAGATCCACTGTGCTGACTTCAGAAGAGCTGACACCGTCCAACTACCAAGCACAGTAATATCAGTTATTGATTCTTTCTAATTCGGGTCCAAATTAATAAATTAATCCATGTACAAATAAAACTCAAAATTAAAGTTTTGGTGTGTACTAATATTACAAATATTGTTGGTAATGGAATAAACTTTTTGATTTTAAAATATATAAGCTTAGAAGTGCCAACAGGTGCACTCAAATAGAGGCCCAAGCTCTATCATTACAATATCTATCTACATGAACCAGATGTAATTGCCTAAAATCAGCTGGGACACTGAAGAGCTTTTAAATTGCATATTAGTGAATGTAGTTCTCAAAAGAGGAGAAATTACCTGGGTTAAAACCATGAAATCATGGAAAGATGCCTTCACACAGGAGACCCAGATAAATAAATCAGTTACCATGCCAGGAACTGAGCACCCATGATAATATTTAGGAAGCAGAAATTGGAATCACACCCTGTATTCTTCAGTAGGCTTTTTGCCAGCCCATTAAACCAAAAACAATATTATGAGTCAGCAGTTTGCTAGCAATTGTTTACTTTATGCTTTTATTCTTTCACGTTTCCATAATGCTGGTTTTTACTTCTTTGAATGCATTCTACATTCAAAAGTATTTTAAATCACTGTAAACTGGTAACAATGATCTTTAATGACACAGAGCGAAACTCATTTCAAGCATTATGGTTCTTGAATCCAAGATACTTAGGACATAGGCAGACTTGATGGAATTTCCCACATGAAAATTTATCTCTCTTGAATTCTTCTTTTTTTTTTTTTTAATACTCCTTTTTTGTGGAGTCAAAATTTAATGAATGGAAGGTATCAGAGAGTATTTTATAAATTATTCATAATTACTACCAAAGTTACATCATAGTTTTCCCATTTCTACATGCTCTCTTTCCTATACTATATATGGGGTTTTTTTTCTTTAAAATAAATACCTAGAAAACCTTTGATTTTGCTCACAGAATTCCAGCTCCTGTATTGCCTCTTATCCTGCCAGACCAGGTACTGCAAGTTCAGAGCTGCTTCTGGCACTAAACGTCTCTCTGGTAAATCCCTGAACTGAAATATGCCTGTGTTTGACCAGTATTGGAAAATTAACATCACTGAAAAAAAAAAAATTGTTACCTCTTTATCTTCTGGTGATGAAAGTTCACTCTTCCTGTCCTTTCCTAGATAAAGCACACTGAAATCTTCAGAGGAAAATCCTGATCCTTTGCTTGAGCTGCCTGAATTTTTTGCTCTGTCTCCCCTTTGCCTCAGGTGATTTTCATCCTGAAATTAAACTGTGGATTAGAGGGGCTTTCTTTTGCCTTTTTAGGGAGTGCACAAATCAGAGGGGAAAAAACAATAAGCTATAAATTTCATTTAAAGTGGGAATTTCCAGAGAAGAGTTATAAGAAAGGATCATTTTGAGTCTCTGATTTTACCTGAGGATAGAACTTTTCCCCAACAGAACAAATGAAGGCATTTTAGTGACCTATTCAAAACTTAAATGAGAATTCTTACATAGGAATTACGAGGGAAATTTAATATGGGAAATTATGATACCAGAATGGCAACTGTGATTGAAAGAGATCTGAAAAATTCATGGAGCACAAAGAAATAGGGTAAATATATGATGTAGTATCAAAAATTTGTCCTTAGTAGAGCCACTCCGTACTTAGTCCCATCCACTTCTAATAATTACTAGATATTACACACAGCAAGGAAAAATACAAAGTAAGGATCAGAACTATCAATTCATATTCTGAATCCATGATAATATTCTGTATGCAGAAGATGTATTTTGGCTCTTTCATGCAAATAATACCAAAACAGTTGACATTATGCATAAATATTTACATTAAAAAATACAAGTTCACCAAGGACTGCCATAATTACCTGTGTGCACCACAGCACGTCAGCTAGAATTCCTGAAAAATGTTTACTTAAAACCAGGAAAGAATCTTGATTTAAAAAGGCTCCAAGTGATGATTTACCCTTGCTGTAAATATTTTTATTTTTGATTCTAGTTCAGAACTTTATAGTTTTCTGGAAATGGATCAACATCTCCCACCCTGTTCTGCTAGAGACTCTTCTCCCGCCCATCCCTCCCTTCATCTCTCTCCACATTTCTGCTGTTCCAACACAAATGAAGACACCCATTACCTGCTTGCTGCATTCTGTGTCAGTAAATGTGCTCAGTTTATCATCATCTTCAAAACCTTCACTTGTATTCTCTGCCTCAGCAATAGGGACACAAACAAACACGTTGGGGTTCCTAACAAAATCTTCAAGACCTGGGCATTTGTCCCTGTTTTTCTCAATCCATTCATTATTGTAATTCTCCTTACAACTCTTTGGCTCTTCCCTCTTGAACCCCAGTGAGTTCTGTGCAGTCAATTTGATTTTCTTCTTGTGCACTTTCTTTATGTGCCTGAGCTTCCTGCAGCAGGCATCCCACGTCGCACTCTTGACAAGGTGGAATGCCTTGCGGATCCGAGCGAAAGCGATCCGAAGATTGTTCATCTCTCCATCATCCTCTGTTGTCTGGAGACTGTCAGCACTGAAAGAACTCAGCAGCAGTGCAATGAAAAGGTTGAGAACCTGAAAGCAATTGAGATAATAATAATAAAAAAAAATCAAAGTCTGGAGATTAGCATTGGAAAATCTGAATTTTAACTTTGAAGAACACAGACGCTACCAAAGTTCTGTCTCTCCTGAGCAAACCAAGACAAGGTGATAAGGAACTGGCAGCAACTGATCACATTGTGATTGATGAAATCAATATATCTATCTGAATTTTCAATGTTCCCATTCCTCTCTTCTCAAAAAAATGTAATTTAAACTACAAGAGAAAACAAATCTGTGTACCAAATGCATTATTTGGTGAAAGCAGCTTTTCAAAGGTTAAAGCAGTAACATTGACTCATGTCCTGTCAGTTTAGTAATAGTCTCTTGATTCTTCAAATTAGAATTAAATAAGGCCCTTGTGGAGTTACTTCCAAAATTCTGTAAGACCAGATTCAGGCCCAGAAATTTCCTCAAATCTGCCACATTATCACAAAAATCAAAATCAAGAGAAGCTCAAATTTTTCATTTTTAAGGACCTTCATATAAAGGAATTTTTAAACCTCCATTTGTTTTGGGTTTTTTTTTTTTGGTTGTTTGCTTTTAAGGGAATGTGAGAATTTAATTTTTTCACTAATATTTTGGTTACTAATGGGATCTGTGTATCTTAATTTTTGTCATGGCAGAACTGGGCAGATAACACCCCTGAGCCATCCAAGGACCACAGGCAGTAGAGAATACCAGCTCTCCAGAGATCAGTTCATCTCATCTGTCTTACTTATTGACTTTAGGCTGGAATAAATCTCAGTCCCATATATCTCTCTCTGCTTCCTTGGACCATAAGAAAGCCTGGACAAAAAGTGGGGGCTAAATGCTTCATTGCTTGACAGTTAACATTAAATTGTGATATAAATCTCACTCACAGCATTTCATCACTGACATCAATCCTTGCACTGTGAAACAGACAGGACATTAAATACATATTTAGGATTCAGCCACAGAGCAAAGATTTCCCACAAAGGTCTGCCTGGAGTTAAATATGTTCAGAATTCTTTTTACAATTAAAAGCTTGGCATATGGATAAAGGACATGAGGAACAAAATTACCAAAAGAAGATATTTACAATTTGGGCATCAAGAAAGGACAGCTTAGGACCAAGGAAGGCAGGCTGTCCCTTGTGTCCCAGCATAGTGGGTTGAGGCTGTGTAGGTTATGCCATTGCAAGATCTAGCTCTTGGATATAAACGTATCTTGCAATGCCTAAAAATAATCCTGATTTCTGTGGTAGCACTGTAGATTCTGCCATTTGCTGATAAAGCATTCAGTACTTGCATGAGGTCTTAATAAAATAAATAAAATTGATTTAGAGAGGGACTTAAGCACTTGGCCTAATTAATTCAAGCAGGTGAGCCATAAGCCTCACTGATTATTTACATCCAAATCCCAAGACAGGGAGGAACTTAGCTGTCTGTGGTGTATTTACTGCAAAGGTGTTTCTTGTCAATTGCCACATGGAAAGGTCAAGTGGTGCTGTGAGCAAAGCTCACAAAATGGGAAAATACAGACAGTGGCCCAAAGGTGAAAGGAAAAAGAGGATTTCACAGACTATAACATACATAAGTAACTTTTCCACCAGTTTTTAGGGAAGCTACCTTTTTTTTTTTTTAGAACAACCATTAACTGGAGTCCACCACAGACAGGATGAAGAGAAGAATACATTGCAAAACTTACCACTAAATTTCCTATCACCATGACCAGCAGAAAGAGAACAAGACACACTGATGGTTCAGCAACCACCATGCAGTCCCACATGGTCTCAATCCATTCTCCACACAGAATTCGGAAAACGACGAGGAATGAATGGAAAAAGTCCATCATGTGCCAGCGTGGCCTGCCGTCTTTGCTTATTTTATTGCAGTTTTTCGCATAACTTTTCCCAAAAAGTTGCACCCCTACTACAGCAAAAATGAAAATGATGATTCCCAGGACGAGGGTCAGATTACTCAGTGCTCCCAGGGAGTTACAAATTATTTTAATTAGAGTGTTTAAAGTTGGCCAGGACTTTGCCAGTTTGAAGACCCTCAGCTGCGTAGCAACATAAAACATAGAGTTAGACATCGGTAGAGATAACTTATCTTTGCACCATGCAAATCCTACAACGACCAACTTACTGATATTCTGAACTATTCCAGCAATGCAACATTTGTGGTACATTAATACTTATAAAAAGTATTTATAGATATTTTTTTCTCTTGGCTGGGCAACACTGCAAACATAAACTAATCATCTCGTAAAAGACCAAACTAACCTGAGACCCTGATAAATGCAGGCAGGTGTCCATGCAATTCTCTTGATGTAGATTATGGTGCTTAATTTACATGTAAAACAAAGGACCAAAAGCTCAGGGACTGCTGCTGTAGCACTTTGAAAAGAGTCTATATTTTGATCAAGGAATTTAAATCAGTCCCTGGTATATGAAGTGGATACCTTAACATAATTTCACATCTCACTTTAAACATTGTTTATTTCTGTTTGTACTCTGACACTTTTCTCCTAATTTCCTGGGCTAGTATTTAATTAGTTGTGTCAGTGTTATAACACATCCATTCTGGAATATTTTTTCCTTTGAATATTTCTCAGTGAATTCAAAAGAAATATACTTTTTAAACTCCGACTCTAACGTCACAAGGAGTTTGAGTGTGTTTCCTAAAGCCAAGTCGAGAAAGTAAAAATAATGAGGATTAAAAAAATTAATAATTTTTTGCCTCCTAACTGCAGAAGTATTCTGTATTAAATTCACAAGATAAAGTTTTATACAACTGAGCATGCGTGAAGCATTACCAGTCTGAAGGATCGTAAAACTGACAGGGTTCCTCCTTTTCTCCTTTCTTTCTTGCTTTTGTGTTTGGGGAAACTCAATTCAATTAAACTCAGTGTGACAATGATACTGTCAAAAATATTCCAGGGCTGCTGAAAATAGTAATAGGGATCTAGAGCGATGATTTTTAAGATCATTTCTGCAGTGAAGATTCCTGTAAAAACCTGTGACAAGGAAACAGTAGCATCAGCCTGAAAGTAGCCATGAATTTATCTTATCTCTAGGTCACCTTCCCTCAAATAATATTCATGGACAGGTTAATAAAACCCACGTTTATGAAGTTCTAATGCACTTTTAATTAAAATGGGAGGATTTTTTTTCTGCCTTCTCAGGGGCACGACAAACTGCATAAAAAATCTGTGAATTGTCTGTATTAGAAACAAAGTTTATTAATGCTGGGTTTGCTAATTTTCAATTTTTACTTTCACTTTTTATGTTTCAAGTGAAAACACATATCAGCCAATTAATTAATTCTATAAAAAGCCACATAGCTGAGAATTTGCTTACCAAGTTTCCTATTTTAAGCATGTATTTAAAAGTAAGTGACATATTATTGTGCTCCAGTGCCATGAACAAAGTGTTCATCACAATGCAAACCGTGATGGTGAGATCAAAGAAAGGATCCTTTATAAAAGCAGCCACTTTTTCCTTGATTCTCAACCAAAATGGGCAACAATCCCAAATTAGATACTTTAAAGCAAAGTTCTTCAGGCGTGGTGGGCATTTCTGCTGAGCTTCTTCACGTTCTAAATGAAAAAGAAAATCCTTCTATCATTATTTATCACTGAGCAAGATGGTGATATAACAACTTCAAGCATTCAAAAGAACAGAGAAGGAAAAGGAAATGTCTCATCTCTCACAGAGCCTCCCTGAATTTTTTACCATTTATGTGATTCTTACATCAGCTGATAAACAGGAAAATAAAAATTCAAAGAAAATGCCAATTTCTTTTGTGAGCACTTCCTTCCAAAGCCTTTGGAAAGGGTTTTCTTTGTTTCTTACTGGTACTACAACCATCTGGCAATGCAGATATTTGTGATGCAGGGCCCTCACCACAGCTTCTCATGCTCCTGCAGGACAACAGAGCATGAGAAGCTCTTCCCACCTTGTCCTCACAGGGTGTCTGGGACAACAACTGTGTCACACCCAACAACTTTTTGTCTCCCTTGACCCTCGAGGCAGCTTAAAGAATCAGTGGTAGACATGGGAATTCTGACTCTGCAAATCCACATTGCCTGAAATTTGGTCTTTGGCATTTTCTATGGGAAAGGTCACACCCACAATTTCCAGCTGATGCAAGCCGAACAGATCTCCATTTTCCTCAAGCAGAACTTGGGACAGAAGCTGTTTCAATTTTGTCATTTTCATCTTTTTAATCAAATCTAAATCTCATAGCTTTTCTTTCTTCTCCATTAATATTAATTAGCCCTTCAAAATACTTTTGACCCAGCTTAAGCCCTGTGCAAATTCATTGACTGACTGGAACTAGCTTTAAGTACAAGCACAGTAGGAATTACTCAGCTGGTTTTCAGAGACCTGGAAGCTTTTCAGAAATAGATGAGCTGGGTCTGACTCATATCCTTTTCTTAATTGGCCCTGTCCTTATTTCTTCTTTCTGTTTCATTTTCATTTCTTCTCCCCCAGGCTCAATACCTACATCTGCACCCTACACCACTTATTGCAGAGTGATCACTTTGACTCAATCCTCACTCCAGGTCTAGCTCTTGTCTTCCTCTAGAGCTACAAGTCCTGTTTCACTCCAGCTCACAGCTAAAACTGTGCAACTAAACCCAGATCTTTGATGAATTACACTGCAAGGCAAAGCTTGACAGATGTGTTGCAACCATAATTCTCCCAGGAAAAAAAAAATCTTTTAAAACTTTAGAAAAGGGACCTTCCTACCACAGGTACCTCCCCATTCAATCCCATATTTGTGGTCCAAGAATTGGTGGTAGAGTTCCTCAAATGGGCCAAAAGAAAACAAAAGTTCCTCATCCTGAATAACCTGGACTGAAATTTTTCAGCAAGATCTGCAACAAAACTATCAGTCATCAAAATGACTGTTACTGATTAACTCCCACCAAAAATTCACTTGGGAAGGTAAATTAAAGGAATAAAATTGTGACGCTAAATATTCAATATGCAAGAATTGTCATAACTAATTTTACTTGCATAATCTTGTTAATTGTTGAATTCTGTGTGCCTGTGAATCCTCTGAATTCTGCCACTGACACAACAGAAATCAGAGGATCAGGAGAAGAAAAGTGTCCCAGTTCTGCAGGTCAGATGATTGCCCATTCTCACTCCAATCCCCTTCACTCTCTGCCCTACAAAAGGAGCTTTTACAATAGGCAAAGAATGTGTTCCAGTACACAGAGACTGTTTGACACCATTTTTTTCTAAAAGAAATCCAAATGAACAAGGAAATTCCTAATTACACGCCTACAAATCTCTGCTAACCTTTAAGAACTATGTTTTGTTCTTTCACGGCGGCATTACTTTAGGGTTGAAATAAACTTAATGAGGAACCACTTACCCTCCAAGACACTGGTAATTATGCTGACTACACTTGCTGCCCTTTGTCTCTGAAGAGCCTCATTAAAGTACTCCACTGACAGATGAGGAGGTAAATGCATCATGCTGCTCTCATCACGCACAGCTGGCTGCTCAGAGAAGTAAACAAGATTAGGGAGATACCACGGGAGTGAAATGAGCCAGGATGTGATGATGGGTAACTGTGAGAGTTAATAGGAACAATGACAGGCAGCCAAATAAATGTACTTTTCTACAAGATGTAATAGATGGTGAGATTGAAGGTCCTACTCTCTTGTGGGGCTGCAGTGAATGGATCCTGCAAGCACGTAACACGGGGCAAGCACAGCCTTGGAAATCAGTGTATGAGGGGAAATGGACCTAGGAATTAATCAAGAAACTAATGGAATAGGAGAGAGGTGAAGGATAAATAGGGGAAATTTGGGAACTTACAGGCAAAGCTGCTGCATGATGCTAAAGGGGCTATGAACAAAAAAAATTAAAAATTCACAGGTATTATTCAAAATCATACCCCTGAGCAGCATTTGGGATGAAAAGGGTGACTTGTAATTTCAGCACTAGGAATCTTTCAAACTACCTTAGTGCAATTAATGAGCAGCGGAAACATAAGGTTTACAAGAAGGCGGCCAAAATCTAATTTTCAGGAAGCATCAGACTTATTAAAAACCAGTTTCTACAGACAACTGAAAAATTCCCACATCAGCATGCTTGAGTTCACATCGCTGTTTGCCATTAAGGTGAAACTCTTAAAACAACAACAAAACAAACAAACAAACAAAAAACCAACAACCCAACCCTGCCACTGACCGATAAACCACAATATAAAGCATATATATAAAATATTATATTTTTCCTCACCAGATCCCCCTTTCCTGCGTCTTCCATGACCGGTGGGAGCACGGCTCCTTCAGAGGACACGGGATCTTGGCTGTGCACCCCGCTGCTCCCCAAACCCAGCCCGGGGTGCGCATCCAGGCCGCCCCCCTTGCTGCTCCGAGCGCAGTTCGGGGTGGTGGGGTGGGAGCTGTGGCCCCGCTGGCCCTGCAGGCTGGGGCGCCGTCCCATCCGCGGGCCCGACAGCGAGCGGCAGCGGGGTTGGTGTCCCCCGGCGCCCGCCGTGTCCTCGTCACCCAGATCCGCTCCCGAGTCACCCTCCACGGCGGGGATTTGGAAGTTGAAGACGCTCCCGTGGCTCAGCCGGCGCTTGGAGCTGGGGCCGTACACCAGGCCCACTAGAGACTGGAAGGCCGGGAAAAGCAAAACAGAGAGAGCAGCGTAACATCACAGAGAAAATTTGGGGAATTGTAAATTGTTAGAGGTTCGTAATGTTTACTCTCAACCGATGCAAGTCCAAAGCTCTTATTTGATTTAGATTTTTTTGGAAGGATTATGTTTGGATTCTCAATGGCAAATAATAAAACTTTGGCCTGGGAGAGACTGGAAGGCCAGGAAAAGCAAAACAGAGAGAGCAGTGTAACATCACGGAGAAAATCTGGGGAAGCTGTAAATTGTTCGAGCTTCGAAACGTTTGCTGTCAACCACTGCAAGTCCAAAACTCTTATCTGATTTAGATTTTTTGGGAAGGATTGTGTTTATATTCTCAACAGCAGATAATAAAATTTTATGAGCTGTACCAGCCATTTTTGAGATAATACTTACATTTTATACCTACATTTTATACTTATGTTTTAAGTATGAAGTTTTATACTTATATTTTAAGTATAAAATTTTTCACAGAGAATGACAATATAAAAGCTAAGTTCTGGTAGTAGTTCACTTTTTTTTATTTCTCTTTGTTATAGAAAATTTATTTAACTATTTTAACTGTGCTTTCATGCTCCATTTATAATACTTCCTTTTCAAATTATTTTTTTCATCTAATTCTTCTTTATCCCAATATTTGCTCATTTTAAGGAATTAAGAGTGATCTGTGTTTGTAATGGGATTTTGTTTATGCTTTCAAGCCATTAATTTTAAATTAAAATTAGAATAGCTGTAAGGATCTCAGATGCAGATAATAGATTACCAACTTTCGTTGACTGTCTGGGAGCTGTGACTTGGGAAGTTCTTCTTCTTCTTCATTTTCTTCTCTCCCCAGTGTCTTATTTCTCTTTTGCCTATTGCTCCTTTCCTTGATTTCTTTGGACGACAGAGAAGAGGCTTCAAAGGAGCTAAGTGACAGGATATCAATCCCTTTAATACCCAGTGACTGAAATTAAAAAAATCAAACGTGGATGATATTATTGCTGGGTGCTTGGAGTAAAAGCAGAAAGAAAACACTTCAGTGCTCTACATTATTATTTCCTGATAACAATTTTTGTTTCACAAAGATCGTTAAAAATCTTCAAATATGTGATAATGCTAAAAGAAAGAGGAGAGAATTTCCCCAACATATGGAGCACTGAACAATTTGGTATTTGCAGTGTGTTATACCATTACAACTACTGGGCCTGCCAGAGGCAAAATAATCACATTATAGCTCCTGCTCCTCCATATGGCAAACTTGCTTACAATAAAAATTCTCAGTTTGAAAATAATGCAGTAGAATATATCCTTTCCCCAAAATAAATGTCCAATCTGTAATAAAAGTCTTTCTTTTCATTGGGGATCCTTGGGACTATATTCACAGTGTGGATGATTTTCCTTCCAATGTTGAATTTAGGGTGATGTTTTTAAAACACAGGAGTATCTTGTTCCAGAAGCTTCTGTGCTATTTAAGTTACCAAGAGACTTTTCATTCAACTACAATAGGTTTTGGCTCAGATGTTAATGCAGCAGAATTATTGTACGTTTCTTTGCTCAGCAGCTCAAATGACAAAATAGAATAAAAAATCATTTTTAAAAAGCTAAATTTTTGATGGAAGCTGCTGGTTGATGGAATTAAATACTTAAAGTAACATCAACCTTTAGTGCATTTTATCCAGAATAAAGTCATTGATTCAGAGGAAACATACACAGCTGAAGGAGGAGATGTTCTGCAGCTCCAGGAATCACTAATTTCAATAAGTTATCACTTGCTCCTGTTTCCATGAGTGTTTTTATATACAGCTGTACACAGGGAGTGATGCTTTTTCTTATGCTTGGATGGGGCTCTGAGCAATTTGGTCTAGTGGAAGGTGTCCCTGCCCATGGTAGGGGCTTGGAGTGAGATGATCTTTAAGATCCCTTCCAGAATTCCCAGGTTGGAAGAGACCTTCAAGATCATACCCAGACCCAACACCTCAATTAAACTCAGGGATGGTGACTCCACCACCTCCCTGGGCAGCCATTCCAGAACTTTATCACCCTTTCTGTGAAAAACATTTTCCTGATATCCAACCTATATTTTCCCTGGTGCAGCTTGAGACTGTGTCCTCCAAACCTAAACCTGCCCTTCCAACCAAAACCTGACCAAAATTGAACAATGAGACAAACACTTGCAAGTGAGTAATTTACATACCTCTTGCTCCTTCTGCAGTAATTCCATAGCTTCCCGAAATTTCCTTTCCTTTGCCTCAGTTTCAGCAATGGTGGCCTTGTTCTGGTCCTCATATGCCATTGTTACTACAGCCAGAATCAAGTTGACTAGATAAAATGAGCCCAGAAAGATGACCATCATGAAGAAGACTACATACACCTTCCCAGAAGCTCTGAGGGTCTGCAAGCAACACACCCCAGAGATAAACATTACCACAAAAAGCACCAGGTAGGCTTTCAACGTGTCTCTGAAATTCTTCAAAAGCACTGAGCTTCCTAGACACAATGCCTCAGGAAGCTTAAATGGAATCATAAATTTCTTTGCTGCTCTTCCCTGCCTTCCTTCCTCCTCCAATACCCTCCCATTGTAAATTGCATGAAGACGATGAAGGAAGCACTTTTACATTTTTGAAGGACAGTACAGAATCCTTTTAGGACTTTTTTTCCAAGAGTAGGGTGAAAGAGTTGGGAAGCACTTCAACATCTCTTTTCCAGGAGTCACAGGCAGAAGGAAGGACCATGAGCCTACCAGGGCCATGCCCTGGAAGAGCACACCATAGGCTCTCGCCATTCTCCCCAAGTTAGGGTGACAAGAAAGGAATGATGGGAACAGTTATGCAGATTAACTTATTCCATATAAGGTGATGTTATGAACCCTGCTTTCTGACTGGTTAGTCTTGTGTTCTACATAAGGTATGGTTTCTGTTCCTCTTTGTTCTTTGGTTCCCTGCCCTCTATATATAAAGTTCGTGTATGCCTGTTTTCACGGTTTTCTGGAGTAGCTCCCTACAGTGTACAGTTTATGTTTTTGTTGTGCATTTATTGCTGGTGCCCCTTTTATTTTCCTTTATTAAACTTTGATTTTTGAGCACTCCTGTTGTACCTGTCCCTATTTTAGTTACTGCCACACTCCCACCTGACCCTGTCCTGGGGTTGCACCCAAAATCAGCAATGAGGGTTCATCCAGCAACACCCTCACAGATGAATCATTGATTTTACATCCCATTGAGACAACCAAGGAGGCATTTTTACATTTTTGAAGGACAGTACAGAACTCTTTATAGGACTTTTTTCCAAAAGCAGAGTGAAAGAGCTGGCAAGCACTTCAGCATCCCTTTTCCAGGAGTCACAGGCAGAAGGGAAGGTGTGGGCTCAATGACCTGCAGCTATTGCTTTTATTTGAGGTTTCTTGTCCTCTCTACACATTTTCTGCTTCAACCAATGAATATCAGTTCTAAGCCATGCACAAAACTGGTACCTGTTGGTACAGACGCTCCCAGTAGTCCTGGGTCATCAGGCGGAATAAGGAGAGAAAAGCCCAGCCAAATGTATCAAAACTGGTGAAACCATAATCAGGATTTGGCCCAATTTTACAGCATTTATAGCCAGGAGGACAGTCCCTGGAATTAATAACAAAAAGTGGAGTTCTTGTAAATGTGCAGATTTCAAGGAAAACCTCAGCTTTATGCAAGAGTTCCGATTATGTTTCAGCTCTGCAGTTCACTAGAGTGCAAAACACTTCTCTACTCCAGGTAGTATTGGCTGGAAGGAGGGATGGAAAAATCAGCACCCACAATCCAGAAACAAAGGAAGAAGACAGGCTGGAGTAGACCACCAACCCAGGACAGGCCCCCCATCACCAGTCCTCATCCCCTGCCCCTCACTGCAAAGCAACCACTCTCCCTCCTTGCCCAAACCTGCCCTCCAAAATTCTTTTTTTGTTTTTCCAGTTTAATGCTCATGAGCCTTCACAGAGAGGAGTGTCTGTCCTGTGCTATACCCCAGATCTTTCACATTTTCAGTTCTCTCACACATCCATGGGAAAAAGGAAGACAACACTTCAGGAACGTCTAAAAGACTAATTAGATCTGAATGCAAGTTCATACTTCATTCCCTACAAGAATTAAATTATCTGACTGCTATACTTTATTTTCTGTGTTCCTGTTTCTGCATTCAAGGAAAGCTTGGAATTTCTGCTTTTGTCTCACATGACTGAGCAAATATAGGAGCACTGAGGCAGAGAAAACTTCCAAGGAAGAAATAATCTTAAGTCACTCACCCACCACCAGGACCACACAGCAAAATATCCAAAGAACCATTTTTCCTAGCAAAGTCAGCTATTAAAAAAAAGGGAAAAAAATTAAACTCAGGGTACTTTCTAGCCTGAATAGTCTATCATTTAATATTAGTAGTGATGAGTAACCAGTGACCTGTAAGAGTGAGAGCACAGGTTTCCCATGCTCACATTAACTGCACCAGATTGCAGGATGCCCTGGCCTCATTTATACACATGAATATGTGTATGCATGAATTTCAGACTGAAGGTACTCCTTTAATGTAGAATTTTTACAGTTATTATCACTTCGGCTATGTCTGTATAAAGAAAATGAAGAATTGGAAGACATAGGCTCAAATGCAGTCACAGAATCCAGGAGTGGTTCAGGTTGGAAGGGACTGTAAAACTCATCTCATTCCAATCCCTGCCATGGGCAGGGACACCTTCCAGTGTCCCAGGCTGCTCCAAGCTCTGTCCAGCCTGGTCTGGGACACTTCAGGGATCCAGGGGCAGCCACAGCTTCACTGGGCACCCTGTGCCAGGACCTCACCACTCTCTCAATAAAGAATTTCTCCCAAACATCTAATAGAAATGTTAAACCCATCCAATATTTGCTAAAATATTTGCCGATATTTTGCTAAAATATTTTCCAGTATTTTTAAATGTTGGCACAAACTGGCAGAGTTCTGGCCTGTAGCAATTACCCTTCTCCAAGAGCATGTGCAAACATTGCTAGGAGTAGAATAGACCAGTTCTGTTTCCAATGAGCAGCAAAAAAGCCCAGTTCTGAGGGGGAAGAAAGAGTGTTTGGTTGTGTGAATATCCACAACTGCAGAGCCAAAAGGCAGCTCCTAGCCCTGCTTAGCAGAGAAATGTAGATTTATCCATTAGGATGTTGGAGCTGTGCCCTTTTTGAACTCTTCCCCTCTTTCTCTTAGCATTAGTTACTCTGTTATCAGCAGAATGAAAGTAAAAGCTTTAGCTAATAGCCAATTATATCCATTAAGGTGTGGATTTATTATCCCAGACGTAAGGGAGGTTTCACATGTCCCTGGTGCTTCTCAAGCCTCTCCTATGCACATCAGATAAGCCAGCATGATTCAGAGCCACCAGGAACCTTTGATATCAGCTCTGCCCATACCATGTAAATACCCCATAAAGGAATTAATCCCTATTTGGGCTACTTTTTACTGGAATTTTGCTCAGCTCCACTCCTGCAAACTGAAAAAGAAGTTTTTTAAAAAAGATTCAGTGATTGAATCACAATAACATTTAGTTCTCCATGTAGGAGATGGGAACTTCCTACAAAACCAGGAAGAAGGCAGTCCATAAAAAAATATAAAAATAGTTTTATAGAAAATTTGGCTTATAGGACTGTGCATCCTAAATCCTGTAAAAAAGGCATCTACCAAGCATTAAACCTGTCTGGGCTCTCCTATTCCTTTTGGCATAGGATTTGTACAACACAAAGGTTGTGAAGCAACACAGATTTTATATTTTTCGAGCTGTTTTCTCCATATCATTGTGTTTATACAGCTTCAATGTTCTGCATATACTAAAAAATAGATATTTTTGCTTCTTGTTCTTCAGCACAAACTTTGTCTCATCCATGGTCTCTGCTGTGGTGTTCTAGTCACTGATTGATTCCTGTTCAAGTTTGCTTTCAATTATGATTTTTACAGCATTCTGTACATGTAAATTACTTGGTTTTTATGTGTGGTCTTTTGGTAGGAACAAGGAAAAAAATTGGTTTTCCTCAAAAATCTTTTCTACACTTTTTTCTCATGGATTGTGAAGTTATTGAAAAAATCCTGTCTGAACAAATCTCCCACAGAGAGTGTGAACAAACAGCAATTCTGGGTGACTTTTCATGTATTTCCAGAGTTCTCCTGGGAAAATTTTTTTCTTCCTGTACATTTGCTGCTGTGTCTGAACTCACTGGGAGAGATCTTCAGTGATGAAGCTTTCTTCATATTTCTGGCACAGACATTGATTATTTTCAGTCTGTTTTTTTCACATATACTGAGTTTTCTCCTTTAACACAAGGCTTTGCTTTGCTATTCTGAATTGCATCTTACAGGTGTTCCTCTGGGGATGCTTTGATGCATTTTCAGATCTCTGCTCCACGGTTCCATCACCAGCCTCAGCCAAGGTGTGAACATGAAACACATGTATTGTAGATATCTTATATATCTTATATAAGACATAAAATAAGATATATTTGATGTCAAGAAGTAAGTAATTTGACTTTTCAACTAATTCCTCTGTTTTAGAGCTGAGGAGCAGTTCTCACTGAGCAGGAAAATGAAGATGCATTGGCTCTTGAGTCTGTAGTAAAAGGTGAACTTTGGGGAATTACAACAGAGAATGAGCTAATGCATGTTTCAGTTATTGTCATATCATTAAGGGAAACAGATCTGGATGTTACTGGAAAATTTGGGAGTGCTTTTTTTCTTATAATGAAGGGAAGGAATGCATTCCTGGACGCCTGTAAGCTGCTCTGGCAATCAGAAGGCCATTATCAGGTAGTTACTCATCAAAACATCAACCAAAACATCCTATTCACAGCAGTGATTATACATGTGTGCATTGGTGTCTATAGCACCATCTAAAGAAGAATTAGGGAGAAAAAATTACCTGAATCATTCATAAACTCTTCATAACTGTCCCATGTTTTATTAAAAAGCTCTGAAGTGTTCCTGATACACTTTTGCCTGAGATTGCCCTTAAAAAGCTGGAGGCCTATGAGGGCAAAAACACTCAGGCAGAAAACGGTCAGGATCATCACATCAGCAAGCTTCTTAACAGACTGGATAAGGGCCCCTACAATGATCTTAAGCCCTAAAAAAACAATATAAAAAGGAAAAACAGGATGAAAAACTGAGATTCAGATATCATACTTGATCAGATTTAAAACAATGTATAAAAGCCAAAGTATAAGAATTACAGGATAATATATGGCAAATATATTTGCTATACAAGTATGTTTAGGGTGAGAGTGACTAATATGAGAGAAATATTTTTTCCTCCTTTCTTTGACCCTACAATTTTAAGATGTTCCTCTAATCCCTGAAAAATATTCATGCAAAGATAGCGAACCAGAGATCATCAGTTTTCTTTATCCATGAAAAGTAATATGCCTAATTCAAATTATACTTCCAACACTGGTAATTTCTGAAGATTATATCCAATCTGAACTTCTCCTGACAGGTACTGATGATGTAAAATAATTAGTAGTAAAGAGTCGCCAGTATGCAGAATTATTTCTGTGGAACCACAGCACACACATTCTGTAAAACTGACATTATAAACTCTGAACAGTATCTATAAAAGCATAATGAAAACAAACTATATTTGATATTCTTTCTTACACTTGATTTATTCTGGCTGGGACAGATTAACTGAGAAACTTTTTGTGTGCACAAATTCAGCTGTGTCTGCAACTTATGAAAGACACAGGGAAAAAAAAATACAGGCAAAAGCCAAAATTTTGAATGAAGCAAAGAATGAGTTGTAAATAGGAGAAATTACTCAGCAAGTAAGATTTCTTACCTGGGACTATTGAAATGGTTTTTAAAGCCCTGAGAACCCTGAAAGTCCGGAGGACGGACACATTCCACCGTACATTGACTATTCCCACATACCTGTAAAGAGCAGATGTGAAATACCAAGTGCTTGAACAGAGTTAACAAGGCAGTTATTTACAGTGGTCATTCCTGGATGTCAATCTTTCCAAGCATGTTTTAAGCTTTAAAAAGCTACATATCAAGGATTTGTCTATTTATCAAACTGAAATGCTTTTCTTCATTATTAGTTTCCCTCTGAGGTGGCTCCTGGCTTGTGCACAGCTGCTTTTGTGTGAGCATCTTTAGACATCATTCATTTAAAATACAAAGGTACCACTCAATATTATGAATTTAAAAATGCTGGCTGAGCTGTTTTGATCTCCATTCTGTAGCTGCATTTAACCAGGATATAGAAGCTTGCTAATTACCAGAAAATCGGGTTTTAACTACGAATTTTGGAGATGGAGCCATAATTTAATCTGCTATCCTGGTGTCTATACCCATCACCTTAACTGCAAAATTATATTTTCATTCATGGGGTCAGCAAGTCTGTATTTTTACCCAGCTCCTGCATTTCACCAGTCTCAACACATCCCTTCACAGATACCCAACACTGGGAATATCTTGCTCTGCACAGCTCTGCTCCCTTCTTGAAAGACTAAAATATTATTGTAATACAGGGAGTGCTAAACCAGGGGAAAAGTCAATGTTTTAGACAGTTTCAGGTGCAATTAGGAGCCATGGGCTGGTTTTTAAACCACAGACAGCCTTTTGCACCACAGCAATGAGAATTTCTAGCACAGAGAGAGGAGGCAGGTAATCCATATTTTATTTGTTCCCACTTACGCCATGACAATAACGGAGAAATCCAACCAGTTCCAGGGATCCCGGAGGAAAGTGAATTCATTTAGACAGAATCCTCTTGCCAATATTTTTATCAATGATTCAAAAGTGTAAATGCCAGTGAAAGTATATCTAAGGAAGGGAGAAAAGAGCCAAATGGAAAGAGCAGTGTTAGCATTCAACAGAAGAGGCACAGTCAGACTATTTAATGTTTGGGCCAGCAAAGTGAGACAATGCTGGAGAGAACAAACAGATTTCTGGTGGATTTCAGTGTATTCCATCTGTATCTGTGTCACATGGAGCTGGAAACAGTAGCTGACTGCAACCTGGACATGACTATTGATGTGCAACCCACAACACACTTTTTGGCATTCAACAGTTTTTTCCAAATTCTTCCTGTGAAGCTCCATAATTTCAGAAACACCAGACTCCCAGTTACTGGGTAAAATAAAGATCCAAATTTCTATCTTCCTCCACTTTCAAGTGGCCAAGTGAACGTGTGATGTGCTGTGTTTTTTCCTTTGGGCACACAGCAACCATTTCTGTGTAGAATATTAAAAACACTTAGAGGAATACAAGAGAAGAGGGTTTTCAATTTAAGATGGCAATTATTCTTATTAATGGAAAATTATCAGTAAAAGCTCTTCTGGACTTAACTGAGTGCACTTATAATTTCAAGGAGGCACTGATATCCCTACAGAATTCAAAAGGCTTTCATTTGGTAGCCAGCAAATGCACTAAGAAATTATATGGATGTAATGCTTCCCTTTTTATTTGGAAAGAAGTATTCTGAAATTATTCTTGAAATGCATTTGAATGGTAGCTGATGTCAACAGCAGATACAACTCTGATCCAACCTTTAACTCTCTCATAGGTGGAGTGGCACCTCTGCATCTTCTGGTGTTTTAATACCATGCAGAGTTTTGTTCCCGCTTGCATGACAGTTTGCCATTCCAAACTGTTTCAGTGTCATTTAACATGATATAGTAAAAAAATACTTTTAAACATGTTTTTAATACTAAGTATTTGGGAATCTTCTCCTTCATGTTAGGTGTTAGAATCATCAGTATTTGTATTCTAGTATTTTTGCCAAAGTGAAAAAGTGACAGCTGAAATAGTCTCTAAAATGCCCCAAAACCAACAAATCCATGGCATTATACATTTCAAGACTGACTGCAAAACATGGATTCATTGTGATTTAACATTGCAGGTGTTGGCAGCACCGAAGATAAAAGCTTTCCATTCTACCAGCACTCTGCAGGCCAAGTGCTTCTGACAGAACATTTTATTAGAGCAAAATTCAGGATTTCAATATAATTAGCCAGAATTTTGAAAGACAGCAACTGTCTGTGCTCAATCAGCATCAGTAGCAACAAGAAATACATCTTGATAGAGAGAAAATAATTACTGAGTAACTTCAAAAAGTGGGAAAACTGGAGCAGCAAGAACAGACATGAAGCCAGTTCAACAGTTGGACCTAATCAGCACTTATTCTGTCCTATTACACCAAAATTATTGTATATAGTAGGCTTAAAGAGAAAGCTACTTCCTCAAATAAAGTCTAAATTTAAAAACCCCCTTAAGACAAGCAACTTTCCCTTTAAATCTCCCACAAATTATCTCAAATGAAAGTGTCAAGTCTCAATAACTCAGTACAGCTACATAAATAAAAAGCATACATACCCACAGATACTTACTCAACATATGTGCTCCATGAAGGTGATGAAGACTTATGTGACTCAGAGCGAGCCATGAATACACAATTAGTTATGATGGTGCACATGATAAACCAGGTGAACCATGTAAGTCATGGGAGTGAAGGCAAAGAATATGACATGGATTCAGAAATGTGACTAAACATTGCATCAGCCACTGGCTGATATTATCTGGCTTTTTGTTTAAAGCACTTGTAAGAACAGCATGCACAGGTATTCAGTGATTTTGAGCCATGCTAGATGGCAACACACTATTGCTGTTATTCAGGGATTTCTGTATTGATTACAGATCTGCTGCTCTAAGCGTTTCCAGCCTGGAAAAAGGACCCTCAACTACTTTAGGACTGGGTGGAAGGATGCAATTTTAGTTTCATTTGTTGGCATACAAGTTAAACACTTGCCCAAATCACACAGGTGGAGCCCAAACCTACCTCTGATCTGGCAGAGCTCTTCTCTTCCAAAGGACAGCATGAAATCTGACAGTGTGATTGCAGGAGTCTCAAACAGCTCTAGATCATAGCATCACAGGACATGCTGAGTTTGAGGGGACCCATCAGGATCATCAAGGCCAAGTCCTGGCCCTTTTCAGGACATCCCAAGAGTCACATCATGTGCTTGAGAGCATTGCTTCAGGCTGGTGCTGTGACCACTCTCTTGGGGAGCCTGTTCAGTGCCCAGCCACCCCTGGGTGAAGAACCTGTTCCTGATATCCAACCTAAACCTCCTCTGACTTGGCTCCAGCTGTTTCCTCAAGTCCTGTCACTGTTCACCAAAGCAATAACATCAGGGTCTGCTCCTCCGCTGCCCCTTACAAGGAAGCTGAAGGCCAGAATGAGTCTCCCCTCAATCTCCTCTTCTCCAGGCTGAACAGACCAAGTGCCCTTAGCCACTCCTCACATGGCTTCCCCTCCAGACCATTCACCATCTTCCCTGCCCTCCTTTGGATGCTCTCTAATAGATTAATGGGGTTTTTATATTGTGATGCCCATGTTTAGCCAACTCCAGGGTCTCCCCAGGTGCTGCCTGGGACCTGCTGGCCCAGAGAACAGGAGCTTGGGCAGCGACCTCATATGTGGACACCAAAGCTCAAGGACATGATTGTGACAGTGTTCACAGGGGTCTTAGGATGAGGGAAGAGATGAGGATCTGACTCCATGTTTCAGAAGGTTTGATTTATTCTGTTATGATATATATTATATTAAAACTATACTAAAAGAGTAGAAGAAAGGATTTCATCAGAAGGCTAGCTAAGAATAGAAAAGAAGGAATGAATAACAAAAGCTTGTGTTTTGGACAGAGAGTCCGAGCCAGCTGACTGTGATTGGCCATTAATTAGAAACAACCACATGAGATTAATCACAGATCTACCTGTTGCATTCCACAGCAGAAGATAATCATTGTTTACATTTTGTTCCTGAGGCCTCTCAGCTTCTCAGGAGGAAAAATCCTAAGGAAAGCATTTTTCGGAAAATATCATGGCTACACATGATCTGGGGCTGGATCTCATGCCTTGTTGTACCACACATGTGGGCAATCCATATGGAAAGACATCCATCTTGGCCATTATCCATCCCCTCCATCCTCACCAAAAAACAAATCCTGGCTTTAGCTCTAGGCATGGTCCAGCAGTTAAAAGGAGCTGAGCCAGTCAAGGAAATGCAAATATCAGCCAAATTCCACCCAGAGAAAGCCCCAGATGAGAGGCACTGCTGTTCCAGGGATGTGTGCACACTGTTGTGATGACAACCTCGTGCCATTGAGGTTACCTCACACCACAGATGGCTGGAAATCTGAAATCCACACAGGGACATCACAGACTCCACTCTGGGTCTGGTTCAGTCTGAAGCCACAGCTCAGGTGTCCTTCCCCATGCCAAACTGGAGCAATACACTTGTGATTCTCCCCCCCTAAATTTGATATATGAGGTGGGATCTATATTACCTTTATATTCCCATAGCCTTCCCTGCAACAGAATTCGGGAAATTTTTACTTTCATATACCACATGTACACTCTTTCAATCTTATTTCCCAGAGAAACTAAGTTTATATGGGTTTTGTTTCCTGTGTGTGCTTGCCTAACTCAACCTTTTCTCTCAAAACTGGCCAATGGTTGATCAGCTTTGGCACATGAGTTTAATTTAATTCCCACATTTGGGTAAGGAGAAGATGAAAAAGAGGATAGAGATCTTATCAATCTTCTCACTGGGAAAGGCTTCAGAATGAGATATTTGTTTATGACACATCAAGAAATCAATATCAGAGCTGAAAACACAAATCTCTAGAAAATCTTGCCTAATAAGCCATATACTCACAAAGCTTATTTCTGTGCATCACAAAAGTACCAAAATCACCTAATAATAGCTAATAATAGCTAATAATAATCACCTAATATTATCTAAGGTGATTCATAATTAGAATCTATCTATAGTGAGGAAAAGACCAGATTAACTCAATGCTGTAAAATACAAAAGCACAGGATTATGTAGGGTTTTATAATCAAAAAGAGTGAATAAAGCCAATAAAAGGATATGAATGTACTAAAATTTTAATTGCTCTTCTTCGTATTGGGTGGAAAGGACTGAAGATCCACAGGGCACGTGTAGCAGTAAATCTGTAGATTATTTTCTGCTTGTTTAGCACTATGAAAACCTTTTAAAAATAAATAAACAAGAATTTGTCAGGAAGTTGAACACAAAACTTATATTTGTGCTATATCCTGTTGTGTCAGTCATGAGCAAGAGCTTGAATTTCACTTTATCCTGGTTAACTGGAAGAGCTGAATACATTTGCTAACCTTTCATTAGAAACTTCAGCTCTCAGGCTGCAAATTTTTCCTTAGCATAAATTTCTTTTTTCAACCTTGTGATTTGCAAAGAGCTGTGCACAAAACTAATCTTGCTAATGATTATTCTCTTAAAATAGAACAAAACACTCATTGAGTCAAGATATACAAGAGGTGCAATGAAGAACTGCAGCCTTTTTCATTATTTTCTATTGTTGACAGTGATCCTCTAGCTCCTGGACTGTAGAAATTAGCTCAGTGTTTAACATCCTCTCAAGCAAAAAGCATAATTCCCAACAGATTAGTTTCCATTTCTCAGTTTGTTATTGAAAATCATATTTTTCAGTATGTCTCAACTGGAATATGGAGCTTGAGTCAGGAGATTGTAAGGATTCATCAGCAATTATTTAAAATAATCTTTATGCTTAAGTATCATTTATTGTATGTGTAAGTGGAACAAAAGTATTGAGATGGAGTGAAATGCATTGTTCAAAACTATGGAATTTACGAAAATGTACAAAATCATATACAAAATTATGTACAAAATTACTAGAACTCCTAATTATTATAATTTCTTTCCCAACCCCCTTTTCTTTCTTCATCCAGCTTATTTTTTCTGCTTCTATTCTGATTCAAAACTTAATTGATTTCATATTACTTCATTCTAAAAATTTAAAGTTCAGCTTTTTTTAAAAAAGATTACTGCACATCACTCAGCTGTGCCAACTGCATGCATTGTTTAACCTAGAATGGGATGCAAATTTGTATAAAGGGATGTAGGCAGAGCTCTTTGACAGATTTTCCACAGAAACTTTTGGCAATGCAATAAATTAAATTTAATTAATTAAAAATAAAATCCGAGGATCTTGGTTGGCTCTAACCTTATGATCTTTGTAGTAAGGGTCGACATCCTCCAGTGGTTCCCCAATGAGCTCTGGAGGAGGATTTCCATAGAGAGCTGGCAACTTCTGGAAAGCTTTGAGGTCAAGCTGAGGACGATCCTTCTCCTCAGGTTTCTGCTCTGTGGTATTTTTCGGACATTTCTTTTTGGCAGCAATTCTCTTTTTGATGGCTGCCAAGGATTCCTGAGTGAACCTGCGGAAGTTGTTGGTACCAGGCCCCAAGAATTCAGCCATTTTTCATGCTCCTCTTCCTGTCACTAATTCTGTCCAAACAATAGAAACAGGCAAAAAGGAAGTCAAGGAACTCCAAAACAGGCAAGTTATGGAAATGAAACAACTGTTAGCCCATGCATAGTAAAGAAAATCAACTTTCTAAGCCATCAGGTTCTACAAAGGAAAAGAAAAGAAGAAAATATATGATGAATACCTTTTTCAGTGAGATGTCTGCTCAGTATTTTTTTGAATTATTTGCACAGATAGGATGTGAGCAAAGCTCTATAAACTTAAGAGTGTATTTGGAGGACCTCATATAAGATACACATAATCCTAAACGCTCTTCAGCTGCTCAGAACAAAAAAACAAAACCCTACTCTGGTTCAGCCCAATATTTCTAAATGGGACAGTAAAACTCATCCAACTGCAACATCAAATGCGTGGAAGCTGTCAACAACAGAAGAATCAAGTATTAAATTAACTAATGCAGATGGGAATACTCAGATGGAAAGTCCATCCTGGTGGAGCCAGCACAGGAATGAGCAGCGTCCAAGAGGATTTAATTTGTGACACACAGAGGATGGAGCACAGAAATGCTTGATCTGACAAAGTTTATATTTTATGCCTTCCTCTCAGAACAAAAATATTGAGAATAGGCTAGAAAAACACTTTGCATTTTTTATTAAGAAATCTGGCCAGGTTTTGGATAGAATCCATCCACTAAACACAACCTGAGTGCATGCTCTGAAGGAAATTTCTCCAAAATATTTTCTTTGATTCTGACCTCTGGGTGGACGTTGTTAATTCAGTGAAGGGTCAGGGAACTCCTGAGCCTGTGCAGCCCCACTGTGCAATGATCCCACCTGGCTGAGGGCTCTCCCTGGAGTGGATCAGTGCTGAGCAGGCACAGAAGATCACCTAGAGGCACTCAGCCAGGATTTTTCATTCAGAAATTGCCACCACCCTTTCAAGTGTGCTTCAAATTTTAACTCCACAACAGCAGTGAGAACTTAATCTTGAAATTTAAAGTCTCCTGCCTGACAACTTATTCTTCCACCTTTCTTTTCCAGACACTACATGGAACACCCCAGGAAAGCACAGCCTGAACCAAGAGGCTTTGTTTTACTTTGTAAACAATTTTTCTGTATGTGCTGACTGCCTGTACCTTCCCCTGTCATGCAATGCCATTTCATTTCTCCCCAGATACAGCATGATTTCAGCTGACCTCACATTGCTGAGCTGTAGGAAACCATTGCTGTGAGAACAACAGCTGGAGGCCAGTGCCAAACTAACTGCAGTGAAATTGCTCCATTTTTGCAGTCTGCCTGCCTCTCCCATTAAGGCAGCACACGAAATTATGAATACGAGAAGTAACCCTTGCTCCCAGCACAAATTAACATCATTTCTGGAAGAGAAATAGGACAGTCAGGCAAGAGTACTCATTATTCCATACTTTTCAATATAAGGTTAATAGTCTGGAAGCTGTGTGCAATGTTAAAGCAAAAACAAAAACTACAACATCCACTCACAAGATTTCAAGCTTTATCTGGACAAAGTGGTGTTTGCTTTGTTGATGCTCAGAGTAATTCAGATGTTGTGGTATCAGTAATGGGAGCTGTGAATGATGCATGAAAAGATGCAATTTCTGTGCAATGCACAGAGGGAATACAGTAATTACTTTATTAGGCTTTGTGCCAAATTTTCCAAACATACTCATCCCTCCACTTCCATAAAAGTTTACCTGATCTCAAAAGTTCGCCATTAAAATTCTGTGTTTGTTGCAGATTTCATTGCGGTTTTATGTCTTCCCTTCCAAGAAACCATCTTGTAACCTTCTAGAAAATAAACTTTGATTATTTTCCCTCAAGACTACTCCAGGGCAGAGGAGATTCTAGGAAAACAAGAGGTTGCTGGCTAAAGCCAAGGATGGGGAATTGGAAGGAAGCAGGAGGGCACACAGAGCCTGGATTCCTTTGCCAGAGCTGGAGAGCAGGCAGGGAGATCTTTCCTGGTGGTTTTATAAATTGCTTCAAACAGTTATGGAAAAATTAATTTTTCAAACATTAGGGGAAGGAAATCAAGCCTTGAGCTTGTTGTCCACGTGTCAGCAGCAAAATTTCCATGAGAACAGCTGCAAGCCATGGAGGAAAAGGCTAAAACTGCACTTGTCATCCATGGGCAAGTCTGAACAAATCAGCCTAATGCTGAATAAAATCTAACAATTGTTAGAAATTGAGTAACTGGGGACAAAATGTCCCTGATTCTTTCAAGCATCTTTAAAATATCTTGAAAATAACTTCTGTTACTCATAGTCTCAGGGAGGGTGGCACACAAAAGACAGTTGAGATGTATTTAGGTTTTATGTGAGCAGGTATCAATGGAGCAATTTGACCTAAAGTAGAAAAAATGTTAATGCAAAACCATTTTTACCCTTCATGTCACAGAAGAAACAAAGTACAATTTTGGCCTTTTCTCAAGACTTGAAATACCTTACAAAATGTGATAATTTTCAAGAGATATTTAATATCTCTTGAAAATTAATATTTTTCTTATCCTTGGAATTCCTGAAGACCAAACACCAATAATGAAATCACCATGACCAAATAATAATTATTTAAATTAAAAACCACAAGGAAGCAAACAAAAAATCTTTTATGATGTTTTCTATCAGCTGTCAAACATACTTTCTATGAATTATTGCTCAAATACCAAAATGTGTAGCTGGATATATTTTCAAAGTAAGTAAGGATGCCTTCTTCCAAATTTATTTTCCTCTTTAAGAATACTCTTTGTAAATAAACTGGGAAACAAGGTTATTGTCAAAGATATTTTCTCTCCTTTAAGTGTGATAACGATCACTCCAATTCAAACCCAGTTAATAAATAAACTTGTTCTCAATTATTTGCTTTTACGGCTTTGTCACCTGTTATAAAAAGAGGTGGAAAATGTTGATTATTTCTCTGTTCAGCATGACTGAAATAATTAGTATGATCAGAGTGGCCAGGATTACCCTATTTCTTTTTGTTTGGTTGGGTTTTTAACTTGGCAGATTGTTACTGTGCTTCACTTGGGCTGTGTTACATCTTTCTACGCCTGAATTTCCAGATAAGAAGTCAAACTTTTCTAGAAATAAATAAAAAATGTAAGTAATAGTAGGTCAAAGTTTCTGTAGAACTGTTCTACTCTTTCCACAAAAATGTTTCTGTGTTTTGAGGCAGATGATTTAATCAAACCAAACTGACATTTTCTTAATGTCTTCTAAGATATTTAACATGTTAAAATAACACTTGCATCTTAACACGTGTAACTTTTTAATCAGAGAATAATTTGGGTTGAAAGGGAACTTAGGAGGTTCCTCAAAATGGATAAATCACAAGGTCAGGGCTTTACCCAGACAAATCTTCAGGAACTGAGTTGGCACAACCTCTTTGAGTGACCTGTTCCAATACTTGACTGTCTCAACCCATTTGGACCCCCCTTTTTTTTAATTTATGCCTCTTGTCTTCCCACTATACAAAACTGTCACAACAAAAAAGAAAGAAAATATTGCATTCATAGAATAATTGAACGGTTTGGGTTGGAAGGGATCCTTAAGATTATCCAGTTCCAGTCCCCTGCTATGGGCTGGGACATGTTCCACTATCCCAGATTGCTCCAAGCTCTGTCCAAGCTGACCTTGAACACTTCCAGGGATGGGGCAGCCACAGCTTCTCTGGGCACCTTGTGCCAGGGCCTCACCACCCTCACAGGAAAGAATTTCTCCCTAGTATCCAGTTCAAATCTCTGTCAGTTTAAATCCATTGTCCTGCCACTCCATTCTCTTGTCTTCATTCCCTCTCCAGCTCTCCTGGAGCCCCTTTAGGCACTGGAAGGAGCTCTGAGGTCTCCCTGGAGCCTTCTCTTCTCCAGGCTGAACATCTCTCTCAGTCTGTTTTTTATTTGAAAGGTAAAAGGCAGCCCCCAAAATGCCTCTCTATAAGGAGAGCACACGTTACCCCTTCTTCAGCCCATTTAGTTGCTCCTCCATTGCAGCCTGCAAGGAACTTCTCCCAGGTCTGGTTTCCACCATCCTGTGCAGCTCCACTGAGATTGTAAAGGGAGGCAGACCCTACATCCTCCTTGAAATCAGCAAAATTGTGAATTCAGAGCCGCTAATGATGAGTAAACACAGAGATTAACACAAACACATGGAGAGCGCCAAAAAAATGCAACAAATTTTTCTCACTAGTGTGAGACAAATCCCCACTCTTTATACTGGGATTTACTGTTCTGGGCTGGGGAATGAAGGTAGCAAACAGTCTGGAGCTTCACAAAATAATTCACCTGATAAAACCAGTTAGCATTCATCCAGAATGCCCCTCTAGGTGGGATTCCTTTTACCTCAGTGCAGACGCCTCGGAGTTACACAGTTACACCTCCATGAGCTCTCACATTGCCTGCTGAGACCCCTTTCCACTTTTACTGCAGGAAAGAAGTGCCAGGACATCCCTTTTGTCTGTCCAGAACGGCCAAGACCCCTGCCCGGGGGCTCAGAGACCCTGGCACAGAGCCCAAAACACCTGTGGGTTTGATTATGACCCATGGAGCAAATTACCAACGTTAGATGAAGATCTGCAAGCCTCGACAATTTAGCTAGAATAATAGCGAAGTTGTCATGGAGTGAAAAAGGTAGATTTTGGGGTTTTTGCTATGGGGGTTCAGGAGGCAAGATGGAGGAATCTGGGCATGTCCTGCCTTTCTCCTTCTTCTTCTTGGCCTCCAAGTTCTGCTGTGATGTTGGCACTTTTAGATTGGTTTAGAGTAGAAGCTCACTGTCTAATATAGGTGATAGGTATTGGAAAGTAATTGTAAATATTGTACAAATATTTATATTGTATAGTATATTGACATAAATATTGTATAGTGTAAAGATATAAAACTGCCCCGGGGGCAGGCAGAGTGCCTGGACTGTCTTGCTGAGCTGACCTCTGCAAGCCAGGAGAAAAAATTTTAAAGATAAGAAACAATAAACAAACTTGAGACTGAGAAATTAAGAGCTCTTACTCCTTCTTCAAGCGCAGGGCTGGGAAAAGAGACTTTCTAATGTTTCTCAGGGTCACTCTGATCAGCAGAGATCCTGACACCAGTTGACTACAATTAATGACCTGAGATGTCTCAAGTAAGACGAGATAAATTCAACTCTTTGCACCCATTACACCCACTCTTCTCACTGCCCCTACTAATGGACACCTGCTAAACTTCCAAAGATTGGTGATTCTACAGTCAGTGGGGGGACTGGGCAAACATCATTAGTCACCAGCAGACTGTGAACACATAAAAATTCCATGATTGCCTAATACTGAATTGTCTCGTTAATGGCTACTTCCAGCACGAGCCTTCTTAGCAATTAGTGAAGCGTTAAGTCACATTTTCTTTTGCCTGGTAAGGGGGAACTAATTTTCAGCTACTTTGCCATCATAAATAATTTAAATCTATGCAGAGATCACTTTCTGTAAGTGCTTGAGCAGTCAATTGACAAGTTGTCAAATGGCCAGTTGCAAGCACTGAGGAAGCACAGGAACTCTGTGACAGCACAGGAGTGAACCTGGGAGAAAAGAGCTCAAAAGCTGCTCATGACCATGGATGAGCCCATTGCTGCTGGAGTTAGGATGAGTTTGGTGTAACCACCTGGCCATTAACATCAGTCCATGAACTTTAACTGGCAGCTTTGGTGTCCCCAAGGAAATAGCCAAAGCATGGAGACAACCTGTTGGTCATCAAGAGGAGCAAAAGCCTCCAAAAGTGGCCAGAACAAGATTGTAAAAGCCAACAGCAAATGTGGCAGTGTGGTTTGCACTGAGTCATCATCATCCAGGCATTCCCTGGCCATCCCTGTCCCTAAGGAGAGTGGTGTAACCAGAAGACAAGGAAAGATTGGTTGGAAACTCCACAAGCCAAGAACAGGATTTGGAATTATGTCTCCAACCTCTGAGGAGCCCAGGGAGTGGAGAAGACCCCAAGGAACCTCCACAGCTCAGGACTGTGGTTGGAACAGTTTTACAGGAAAGTTAACTCATAAAATTGCATGTATTTGAAGTGTGATAATATCTGAATCCACTGATCCTCCACACTATGGCTTTATATGGTGGCAACTGCACAAAGAATTGATATAATCTCTTATTGGGATTAATTGAGATACTCTCTTTCCTCTGTTATTACGGAAACTGATCAGGTGCTGGTCAGATGGCAGGGAAATAAACTACAGGTGTGAGGTTTTACAGAACAAAGAGAAGAAACAGGACAGGACCCAGCCCTCTCCTAATTTGAATAAGAAATGGAATATATATTGATTTACAAGTGCCATACCAAGAAACATCAGCAGGCCTGGGGAGGGGGATTTAAGAAGTGTGACCAGACAGTGTGAATCACTCACTTTCATCACTCTGAAGTGGGGAGGAGGAGGAGGAAAAGGAGAAGGAAAAGGAGAAAGGGAAATGCATTCATTTCACCCAGAAAGGGTCCTGCCCAAGGAGCACAGTGGAGGGAAGGTGAATGTGCTGCAGGTTACATTGGGCTGCCAGGAGCAGGGCAAGCTGTGATTTTTAACCATATATTTTCTACAGTGCTGTACTGAACCAGCTGCAGATTTTATGGATATTCAGTCTTTGAAACAAGTGGAGAATCTGAGTTGTCTTCACCACTAAGGAATCAGAGCTATGCTCTCACTGCCTCTAACATCCAAGAGCTTAAGGATATCCATGTAAGAATTGCAGTTGTTAACTGAAGTTTTTCTGCGTTTGAGATTTAGGTTTTTACAGGTCACGCTAAGTCAGATTTTTTTGTCTTTCCACATGTAAGCAGTGTTTCAAAAGTGGTTAATGTGATTAATGGTTCTATAAATTTATAACTCACATTAACATGACTTTATTACAACAGACAAAAGCTGTAGATAGTCATGGTTTGGATTTTGGACTGTTGTCATTAACAGAAAGGAATAAATGCACCAAAAGTATCACAGACTTGCCATTTTGTCATTTTGAAGATTCCTTAAATTGTGTACATTGTGTACAAAAAGGTCTCTCAGCAGCTAAATATATGGAGAAAAAATCTTAAGACAAAATGCAAGAGAAATATTTCTCCCAATACCATTACAAAGTTGAGCTGGTCCATGAAAGAACACCCCTCATCTGTCACTAAAACACAGTGAAAAATGCTTTTAAGTTTAAAAAAAAAATATTTTGAATCCACAATCTCAATTTAACTTGGATTGCCAAAGGTTTAGTAGGTTTTTTTTAAATTATTTTAAAAATATTTTTAATATTTTAATTAATTTGTTTAATATTTAATTAAATATTCAAATTACATGGTCTTTTGTCTGACAGTTTTCTAAATATATTAAAATGTATCTAATCAGAAGTTACTTCTGAACAAACCATTTGAATTAGGTATGTAACTTAATAGTGTCACTTAATAAGGGCATGCATAATGTCATTAGGTTCCTCACTTTTCTTTATTAAATTCACTATTTTCCCTTTTCAAATTTTGAGATCTCAAATTTCAAAAAACTTTTTTTTTTGTAGATATGAAAAACAATCTCAGATCAAGCCAAATAGTTACAAAGAAACCCAAAATGTAATACAACAAAAAAATTTAAAACCTTTGAGACATGGAAAAGGAGCAGCTCCTGTACCACAGGAGGAACCTCCAGAGCATCTAGTTTTCCCAGGTTTCACTTATTGATTTATTTGCCCCTCAGTTTATAATGATAAAAGCATTCACCAGGCACAGTACAGCATATTCCACAAATAAAACAGATGCAATTCTGCCTTATTCACACACACACAAAAAAATCTATTTAAAATAACATCCATTCTAAAGTCTCAAAAACCAAATGTGAGTCTGTATGAGAACAATATTACTAAGCATAAACCTATGTAAGAGAGAGCAATGTTATAAAGCTTAAGGTTATTGAAATTTTTCTGTCTTTGCTTTGAAATAAATATTATAACTACAAAATCTGAAGTTTGTAGATTTTATATATATATATATATATGTATATGTATATATATATATCTATATCTGCAATTTTCATGCTCAGAAAAAAAACTTCCTCATATGCCTATTCACCTTTCTAGGATTCTATTTTTGATCTAGTTAACTTAATTCAGCCAAATAACAAGTCAAAAACACTGGGGAAACTCCTGTGCAAAGAAATAAATAAATATCCACTCCTCCCCAGTTCCACTTTTTTTCATGCCACTCAGGAAAAAAAATTGCTACTCAGGTTTTTTAATGATTTTTAGGCAAATAAAAGGTGACTGAAACCTATAGAAGAGTCTACCACAAACCACCTTTTTTTTTCCTAAGAAGAGAAAGTGCAGTAAACCACAGGACTTACATTATTTTCCATCCCTCTAAGTGAAGGTTCAAGGAGTCACTTCTTTCTGTGCGAGAGGAGCATGATCTCAGCCCAGTTGAATCCCCAGAAATAGTTGGAAAAACCTCCCCACTGCCTTTAGCATCCCTGTGTCCCCTTGCAGCGATCCCTCAGCACTCTGGAGATGCTGTTCCTCCAGGAACTGAGCTATTTGTACATGGGGGTGTTGAGGGAGGTGTCTGTGAGAGCCATGGAAGGAGCTGAAGTGATTGCACAGGATCTCCTGGGAGAGGCTCAGCTGGGGAGGCTCCAAGCTGAGCGTTTCTCCCTGATCCTGTTTCATCCCTGGGTTTCTGAGAGGCTTTCGCAGAAAATCAGGGAGGGAGGGTGGAAAAAGGGGGTGGGAAACAGGGAGGAAAATGTGTTTGTCAACCTCACAGTGGGGATGTCTGTGCTCCAACAGATTGTCTGAAGAAGGTGTTGGCCTTTATGTTTTCTTTGATTATCTCAGTTTCAATTTTCTTCTTTGGTACAGTGCAAAAAATACAAGGGTGGCTCTATAATGTTGAGGGGGTACCATTTGTCAGTTTTTCTGGGTTTGAATTTAAGGCACTTGAGATGGTGTTTCATGTTCAGACTCAGGTGTTTATTATTTCTTATCAGTAAAACAGTCTCACAACCATGAGTTCAGCAGCTTTTCATTAGAAGGCACAAAATGGCCAACAATCTCTTGTTCCAAGGGCTTTTAAGACTAAACTATCCAATTAAGAACTGACACCTGGATTATTTCCCCTTTAACCCAATAACTGATCCCAAAGAGTCCCAATGGGGACTTTTCTGCCCAATTACAAAATGCCACCCAAACCCATGGAGAAGGAGGAAGAAGAAGCATGAAGAAGAAACCCAGGACGACACCCTGTGCCCTCCATCTTGCTTCCATCCACAACATACTAAAAATCCCCAAACCTCAATTTCTCACCAAGTGACACACCTACACTGCTCTCTATAATCTATTTCACACTTTTGTGGGTTCCGGTCTATCTTGAAGTCTGGGAAACTTTCTCCATGAGTGAGGGTCAGAGTCAGTGCTGCCCTGGGGGTCAGGGCACCCCAGAGCAGACACAGAAATATTCCTAGTGCCCTGGGTTTCCACATAAAGTGAACTAAAAAACTAAAACTGAAGCTGAGTGTAAGACTGGAGGCATGGTGGTTGTTATCTTTCTCTGTGTGTGTGTGTGTGTGTGTGTGTGTAAATTTATGTGTGTGTGCATGAACATTTACATATATATCAGCAAAATGTCAGTGAATGCATAAGATTCATATATATATATATATCATTTAGGGTGTATATGATTGTTCTGGGGTTGCTCAGCCTGGAGAAGACTCCAGGGAGATGTAGAGCCTCTCTCAGTTCCTAAAGAGAGCAGGAGAGGAACTTGGGACAAGGGCATGGAGAGATGGGACAAGAGGAAATGTCTTCACACTGAGAAAAGGCAGGTTTAGGTGAGATATTAGGATGAAATTCTTTATTGTGAGGGTGATAAGGAACTGGAACAGATTATCCAGAGGAGCTGTGGCTGCCCCATCCCTGGAAGTGTTCCAGGCCAGCTGGATGGGGCTCAGAGCAACCTGGGATAGGAGAATGTGTCCCTGCCCATGGCAGGGGCACAGAATCGAGTGATCTCTAAGGTCCCTTCCAACCCAAACCAGTCTAGGATTCTGAGATTCATAATAATTTTATACATATGATGATTTTAACAAGAAATAAGTCAGAAGCCTGGGAAATTCACTCACTCCTGAGACCTGCAACTCCTCCCTGGCTGAAGCCCCTGTTGGGTAGGATGGGAGAGAACTTTGTCTTTATGGCTGTGCTTGCTCTCCTAGAAAAATGGGATAGGGCTCATTCCCTGACCTTGAAGTTAATAGCGTATTAAATTTCTGTCCATAAAACTAAGTTTTCTTATCCTTCAAAAACAGGGAGAGAAAGCAAGAGCCCACCTCTCTAAGGAGGAACTCCAGCAATTTTAGAGGGTCCTCCCTATCCTGCAGAGGAACCAGAGCTTCCCTTGTTTCTCCATGTGGTTTTCTTAGGAACACAGAGTGTGATATCATGATTAGTCTGGTCCAAAGGATCAATATTTCTGAATTACTCTGGCTGATGAACTTTTAAGACAGAAAGAAGATGTTGTCCCTGCATTAAGCATTGGGTGCACAAGAAAAGGATTAATGTGGCATTCACATTCTCTGAAAAAATCCCTTAGCCCAGGATTTTTCTCCTGGCAAGCTGAAAAGCCTCTGAAAAAAAGGAAAACAATTCTTATCTCATTTGTTTCTCCTGTGTTGTGCTCACACATGGAATGTGTTTGGAGATTGTTTACCCACAGGTGATTGTTCCATTGGATTCTGCTGTGAGTTGTTTTCACTCTTTGGCCAATCAGTGCCAGGCTGTGTCAGGACTCTGGAAAGAGTCAGGGGTTTTCATTATTATCTTTTTAGCCTCTGTAAATATCCTTTCTGTATTCTTTAGTGTAGTTTAGAATAGCATTCTTTTATATAATATAGTATCATAATAAATTAGCAATCTGAGAACATGGAGTCAGGTTCATCATTCCTCCCTGCCACAGGGATCCTTGCAAATACAATAGATTAATTATTAGACACTAAAGAGAGAAGCTAAGAATGATACAATCACTACAGATACTTCACTTTCAGGATGTCAGCACTGGTTAAAATGAGGCGAATCCAAGGAAAGCAAACTGACCTCTGGGTGGAATTTGAGGTGGTGCCTCTCCAGCAAGAGAATGCATTAAAAATGTGAGCACAGTTCTGAAAAGATCATGCTGCTGGATCCTTCCCTATAACAAATACTCTCAGGATCAATAAAACAATTTGTTAATTCTTTCTTGTTTAATCCTTGGCAGCTTTTAAGTAGAAGTTGAGGTAGAAGAGAAACTTTCAAGGGAAGAAGTAGTCCTGCAACATCCTGAGAAAAATTCTATTTTTTTTCTCTTGAATTTCGGTTTGTTGCCAAATCTTTAAAGTTACCTTCTTTCAAAACAGGCAGTGATGTGACGAAGGGGGAAAAGAATTCGTGGTGGAACACCAGATCTCCACCTCTGATGTGCTGGTGGAAAATTGCTGTCTTTTGTCCCAAGCTTTGCTTTATTAGGCTCTAAATGTAATTGGTGTTGCTGTAGGAAGTTCAACTCTGTCTCGGAGGCTTTGGGCACAGGAAGTTTGAGTTCATTGGAAGATGCACATGTGAGATGGTGAGGAAGACCATCCAAAAATGAAATTAGGAAATTTCGTGTTAGGTTAAAGAGATAAAACACTTATTAATCCTCCTGACTTCTGAATTGTCACCACTATCCCACTTCAAAGTGGGATATCAGGTACAGAACAAATTAAAGTCATGTAATCTCTTGTTCCCTCCAAGCCACCTGTCTGTCATAGCTCCAATATAGCTTTTAAACCATCTGACATTAATTTTCTGAAGTGTGAGCTGTTTGAAGCTTAGGTATCAATGAAGGTGGGTAAAGTTCACCTCCATTGTACAAATATCTGCACTTTCCATTCATAAGAAAAGAACAGACAAATAATAAGGGTAGATTTTAAAATATATTTATGCCCTCTAAAGAAATACATAGATGCCAAATTGGATTTTCAGTGAGAATGGCATTGCAATCAATGTGACTTAAGCTCCTAAACACTCTTAAGAATGACACCATGAAGGGTCTCTAGCACCAGTTACACAGACAGCTTTCCTATCCATCTCCAGTATGGATAAATAAATTCAGAGATTTCACCTGAAGTTCCTTACATTTCACCCAAAGTTAGAGATTAATAGCAGACCTGAAGCAGCAGCTGGACTTGGCCTCCTCTGTCACTGTCATATTTTCTGGAAAAATCCCTTTGCCAGGATTTCTTCTCCTGGGAAGCTGAGAAGCCTCAGAGAAAAAGAAAAGCAATATTCCCTCATTTGCTTCTCCTGTGTTTTGATGCTTTGGAATGTGGTTGGAGATTGTTTATCCAACATGTGAATTGTTTTTACTTAATGACCAATCACAGTCCAGCTGTGTCAGGACTCTGGAGAGAGTCACAGGTTATTCATTAGTATCTTGTTAAACCTTCAGTAAGTATCCTTTATTCTTTGGTGTAGTTTAGTATAGCATAATTATAATATAATATAATATAATATAATATAATATAATATAATATAATATAATATAATATAATATAATATAATATAATATAATATAATATAATATAATATAATATAATATAATATAATATAATATATCCTTCTAAGAACATGGAGTCAGATTCTCAATTCCTCCTCCTTCTGAGGACCCTGAAAATACCATACTCCTCCCTATGAGTCAATCTCCTGTACTTGAGAGGAAATAGAACCTGCACTTTCAAGAGACAATAAATAATTATTGTCACCCATGGGTGAAGAAAGCAGGAAGGCATCTTGTGTTTATCTCTGGCTCCCCAGGTCCTTGTGCTCATCTGGAGATGGCCCAGACTGAATCAGAGATAGGATCAGCTCTCAGAAATTAAAACCATCCCAGGGTGTTTCTGAACTGAACTTTCTTTTACAGGTTTCTTTCCAGGCACATCCTTGTGTGCACTGAGCTATCCAATCTCGTGGTGAGGAGGTCACTAAATCCTCCCTGGCAGCCAGCCTGGTTCATCCCAGTGGCTGCTTGGAAAATCAGGTGTTTCGGGTTCTCTATGAGGCAAAGTAGCTTTGGGTCACAGCTCCCTGCAAAAGGCAGCAAATGCATGAAAAATGCAGAGTTGTTGAATTGCAGGAGCTGAAAAAAATTTAGTGGAAGGTGAGAGAAGCAGCATCCTGAGCTCTCCTGGCTGTGCTGATGAAATCTCCCTTGGGAATAAACTGGGATTTAGATGTGTCCCATCTCCTCTTAAGTGTGTGGGGAGAAAAAAGACAATCCCTGCTGGACAGAGAAGGGTGAGGAACCTTTGGCATTGACTTTTCCTTCCCTCTCCAAAATTAAATCCTTATTTTTCTCCACTGGACTCAGGGCAAATCTGTTTGAGTCCCCTCTACCCCATTAATAGGAAAAGTGAAGAATCCCCACCTCTAGCAAATTCAAATCCAGAGAGCAGCTGGAGGGAAATAAATCTCAAGCTGAAAGAAACTTTAAAAAGTAGAAATGTGAATGCTGCCATCAGAAAATCTAAACCTTGCTAAATGAAGAAGAAAATCAAAATGCATTCCCCATTTGTGAGGAATAAATATGGAAATATTATTAAAAATTAAGGTGTTTAGAGGGGAAATATGGAGAGGTATTTAAAGAGCTGAGAGATATCTGCATTCACAAATGATACAGAAATGGCTTAATGGAAGAGGGCAAATATCTGATAGTAATGGATATTTGAACTTAAGAAAAATTAATACTTAAAGACAAGTGAAACATTCATGTGATGTGTGTTTGCTATTAGAAAAGAAGAATATTCATTAAGTATAAAGCAGTTTAATCTAAAATAAATAATCTCTGCTCAGCTTCAAGTGAGAGTCAAATTACCCTTCAGTTTTACCCTCCACATCTTAGCAATAACTTTGAGGTAGGGAATGGTTACTTAAAACCAATACAAAGTAATTTCATTTCTTGTCTCTTGTAAAAAAACTACCAACTTATTTCTGTGTGATTCCTGATGATGCTGTAATTGATATGTGTGTACACACTCATCTGTTATGATAAATGGTGCCATTTCATGGTCATTTAGGAAGTAAGGAATGGAAGGTAGATTGTGAAAAATTATATATGAAATGCAGCAATCAGTATCTTTCCAGGTTCCTACATAGATTTCATCACTATAGTAACAGAAACACAATGGTGAATACAATGGAAGCTTTAATTGAGAGAAAGAGGATAGGTTTCATGAGTGAAATATATTAAATATATTTCTGAACTCTCACAACATCACCAGATTTGGTAAAGATTAATTTCTGGCTTTTCCTGAGAAGTTAGATATGATTTGGAAATCTCAGCTGTAAAATACTTTTACATTTCACAGTCCCCTTCTTTTAAAGATACAGTGTGGGGTTTTGTTTGGGAACTGGTCCTCATTTTTCATGGCATAAGGATTCATCAGTCAGAACCATTTCAACTGCATGATGTGGGAGAAAGGAGATGAAAAACAAATAAGAAGTGTTAATGTCTAGTTTGTAAAAACAGATCTGAATTCTTCATCTGGAAGAGGAAAAATACAAAGTGTTCTGATGTCTTTCCTTCACTGTTGTCTATTTGGGATATGCAAAGTAGAATTACAGAGTCTTTAATCAAAAGGAAGCTTTCACATTCAGTATCCCTCTAACTAAAATAATAAATTATAGCTTTTGAATTGAAAGCATTATAATATCCAATGCCAACCAGCACAGACTGGAATGAATTATTTTGCAACTTTAATGCAAGCAATATTTCAGTATAAAAATTATGGTAGATTTAGAATTGCTTAACTGACACAGTTTTACACAGGTAAGATAAAGAACCTTGTGCTTTTTTCCCTCACTAGGATGAGGTTTATATAATAAATTTCCTTTTTTTTTTTTTTTTTTGAGATCAACTGTTTATTTTATTTGGTTAATGAAATCATGGTACGAAAACTCACTTCCCACATGCTGCCTGTCAGCTCACGAGTTATGTTCACCTTTGCATGTTGAAACTTTTCAATGTTTTGAGATTTTTTTATAACACAAGAGAAACTGAGACCTCCTGGCCAAGAGGGGAATTCCCCATAAATTGCCGTTTATGGGATGAGTATTAACATATGTGGGATTTGTGGCCCAGTGTGAGACCGAGGGAATGCTGCTGCAGAGAGCTCCCAGTGATTTATGGAGGCTGTTTACTGCACAGAGATTAGAATAGCTTTTATCATACATTACACTGCTACTTTGCTTTAAAAGAATAGCTGAACCCATTTTCTGACCCACATAATAGTGAAGTCTTAAATGGTATAAAGTAGCTAATTGACATTTTTGTCAAAATAAAAGACCTAGGATAAAGGAATCTCATTTCCTTTTGTCAGAGGGTGAAATTATATTTAAAAAAAAAACTATGATGATGTAAAATTCAGACTCTTTTGTATGGATAATTGTTATTACAGAGTAACAGGAAATTGCTTTCCCTGTAAGTACGTATTAAAATCATTCTGTTACACACAGTAATCTCCAGCTTGCTAAATGGTCCGATGCACGTTTCCATCAGAAAAATTTGCTTATCACCTACTCAGATGGAAAAATATGGATTGCTCTTCTCTCTCTCTCCTCAGTGGCCTATCAGAATAATTCTAAGAGAATTAGAGTAGTGAAGGTAATAAAGCTGTAATATTAATATTCCTAATACTGCTTCATCAAGGAGCATTAGGTGTATCTGGAAATTTCCCTCACTGTCCCAGACAGTATATTTATGGATATTTACATGTTGAAAATCCTTCTTTATTTTATATCCAATATATCCTTTTTTTTTTAATTAATGAAGAAGCAAAACACAAAAATTTCATTATCTGAGGTAAACCAGAGGCAGCTTTAGGTACTTGAAGATATCACACCCAGGTCCAGATGGGTCAGAATAAACCACAGCCTTCAGGAGAGGCAGATTTTAAGGACCTCAACACGGAGTACAGTGGATGAGCTATTTAATACATAATAAGATGATTGACTAAAGCATCTGTTTGGCAGAGTGTGGTTTTTTAGAGTCTGTATTATTTATCAGACAGGAAGAGCTGAAAAAAAAAACCCTGTCAGGCACTGTCTAGAAAATGAGGTGTCCTCTTTTACAACGCAAAACAATTGTAAAGGAAGATCAAAACTGCACAAACCCCAACAGATCAGTGTGCCAGGTGATGCACTGGGAACCACACCCTTTATTCTTTCCACCTTACCTGGGACAGAGGAGTTTCTTCCTGCCTGCTCTTTTCAACAGTTTTCTGCAGGAATTTTCACTTTTTCCTTCGTAATCTTGATATTGTAATTCTGCACCTATAGCATGTGTCTGTGAGGTCTTTTTGTTTCAGCATCTCCACCTCTGGTTTTGTGGTTTCCCATCCAGTTGTGACCTTGCTGGCTCTTGTAGTCTATGGTACAACAGAAGTGAGTGTATGTATTTTTTAAAGAATTTTTTCCCAATTTTTGTACATTTTCAGTCTGTCTTTAAACTTCTTGTGTAACGAGAGTGTGAAAAGAGGCCAAATTCATGGCCAAGGCATCAGTTCATTACCACAAATCTTTCCAATTTAGTGTCTCAAAACAGCTGAAGAGCCCCAGCCAGTGCTGCTGGTTTGGATTCAGCAGGTCCATTCCAGGTGGGATGTGTAAATCCTCTGAATGAGAGCCCAAATTCCTGCTGTGCATAATCTACCATTAAATCTGGGAACAGCAGCACAAATGGTTTGGGAAAGGAGAAGAGTTTTGTGTACAAGAAGCCACCCTAATCAAAGGATAATTCTCTGGGTATCTGCAAATTGTTATGTCCTTTGAGCCACAAAGTTTAATTAATGGTATTAAAAATAATTAATTACCTTTTAAAATATATGGAATGTTTCCTGTCTTTTTTTTTTTTTTTTAAGTTATGCTTACGTGGAAATTAAGACCTTTTAAACATCAGTGATCAAGAACTTTCTTTAAGGAACAGCAAGAAATGACTAATACAAATATACAGTGAAACCATCCAGTCATTTACACAAAGGAATCTTCCTCCAGCTCTTTAATGGACTAATGCAGGCTGGATTGTAATGGGGCTAATTTGCTCAACACCTACTTAAGGAGAAGATGCTGGGGTGCCTGATTTTTTCCCCTCTCTTGGGTCTGAAAAAGCAATATATTGCCTACGTGAAAGCATCTGTGACACTTTGATAGATGCAGTGAGCTGCAGCCAATGCATAATTGGATGATGCGAAGAGAAGTGTCTGAAATTGCCTCTCAGAAGCCAGGCTTTAAAAGTCTATCAAATTCAGCAAACAGAATGTGAAAAAAAGGCCAAAATTTGTTTCATCACTCATCTCACTGTCAGCTTTTCAAGCTGAAACTGGAGCTTTGAGTCTGTGGCAACAGGAACACTCAGCTCGACGGTCAAAGGGATTTTCTCCTGCTATGAAACATGTAATGTTCACATCACCTGCCACAAGTGTTTTTGTGTCAAAATAATATAAAAGCAGGAGGAAGCAATGATCTGAAATAACATCAGTGTCTCAGCTGTGTAAGTCATCCTAATATTTCTTGCAAGGTTTGAACTTCATTGCCCTACAGAGGAGAAAGTTCAAGGCTCCTGTTGTCAGTACCTGGTATAACATACTATGGATACATGAGCCTATTTATACCTATAAATGCCAAAACTGGATGTTTTCTTCCCAAATAAATCAAAGGTTGTGTAGTTGTGGGCACACTTTTATGTTATGAATATTTTTATTCTTATATACTTGCATTTTCTGAGTGCCAGACATGAAACACATTCAACAAAAGATTTGTAGAGGTTGGTTTGATTCTCATATCTTGTCCATTGGATTTTCACCATGCAATTTCTTGCAACACATAAAATATAAAGAAATTAAGGTTGGAAAAAGGGAAAAAGATGGAATAAGTTGAGAGGGAAAGGGAAAGGGAAGGAAATGCTTGTATTTATCTACAAGCTTTATACAACATCCCACTCAGTTACTGAGCCTACTCAGTTCTCTAAATTAAGTTTCTTTTTCTCTGGGTGTGAGATTGATTTTTGACATACAGGATCTTTTCCTTTCCAAAAAAATCATCAGTTCACAATACCAGAGCTGGTGCATCAGGGATTACTTTTTAAGTTAGTAAAATCTGGTGATGTTCACACACACACACAGAAAAGGGTCCATAGGAATCCTTACAGCAATGTTAGTACATTGTTAGTACATAAAAACCTTTATTTGTGAGATGTTGGGGCCATCAATAGTCTTTGGTTTAAAATTCAAGCACAAGCTAAAAATATGGTCATAATAGCTGGGTTTGATATCATTCAAAAGATCTCAAAATTATTGGGATTTATGGGACCATGCAAGCATGCTCCCACCTTTCACTTACAGTGCTGGGCAACTTTAGGACTCTATTCATTTTTGGGGGTACATTATATTACATTATATATAATTATGTGATTCCTAAGTGTTTGGGATTATACAAGATTCCTGGGGATTTACTCTTCTGCCTGGAGCCTGAGGTCAGGCAAAGCCTTTCCTCTCTGCTGGGGTAAAAGACTTGAAAATTCAGCTTCAAATTTAGCAGAACTGGCACCAGGAAAAGGCCACCAGCCTTATAAATCCAGTAAATTCCTCTGTGTTCTTCCACACCATAGAAAGATGGAATTAGAAGCCTTGCAAGCAGGATGGAATAACATTTGGTTATGCATAGAAGCACGTTTACTAAATCACCTTCAGAAAACCAGGAAGTGTTTGGTGAGAAAATGGTTTTTACTCCTCACTTACCATTTACAGAGATCCTCTGCTTTAATCCATGAGGGATGGACACTGTGGCCACAAAGCCAGGTTTGAAAATGTGCAGTTTCCAATGAGGAATGGCCCACTGAGCATTGAGATGAGTGGGGCACTGAGGTGGCACCTGGAAATGAAAGCCTCTGCCAACCCAGCCCGTTGTTTTCCCTTTACTACAGCTGAGTGTGGCATTCAAATCCATTAAATCTCATCATCAAACCTGGAAATATGGAGACAGATTTCAATTTACTTCTTATATATAATTCATGGTGTGCTATGAAATATTATGGAGTTAATTTAATTGCACTGCAATTAAAATACCTGTTTCTGTGTACATAGGTAAACATGCAAAATTTAAAACCTTAAATTAAGATGGTTGTTTTTCACTGTTTCTATTAGCATTGAGATGAGGAAATGGGTTCTAAAATAATAATTTTTGCTTTTACCATTGCTCTGTCTTTAACAAATAGAAAAGCTTTTCTCTAAATGTTTGCTCATTTGTACTCCTGACCCTGGATAATTTCAGAAAGAAGAACAGCCATGCCTGGTTCTCAGAGTCCAATCATCCACACAGATTCTTTCAGCTGTTCCAAGCTTGGAGCATGAGATGTTTAATGTCAAATTGATTTATTTCAATATATTTGATTTTACTTGGGATTTTGATTCAGCTGAATGATACATAATATGCTGGAATCTTTTCCCCTCCCACTCCCTCAGGCTGCACTGAGATCTCAGAAATGCTCGTTAGGGCTCAGCCTTGATGAAGAGCTCCTGGAACTCTGTTGGGTTCTCAGGAATTTGAGCTGCCTAATGAGCTCCTGCTTTTTAACCAACAGCCTTGGAAACTTATTTATCCTGCCTGGATAACAGCCCAAGTGGAACAACATGTTTGCTGTTGAACTTTCCAAGAAAGTTACCAACCCAAATTTTGTCCGGGACAGAAAATCATTATGACTGAAGGCAAAACTCTTGCTAGCCTCCAAGCAGTGTGGTATTTTCAGGGTTCCCCGTGGCAGGAAGGAAATTATGAATCTGACTCCATGTTCTTAGAAGGCTAATTTATTATTTTATGTTACTATACTAAAGAATAGAGAAAGGATACAGACAGAAGGCTTAACAAGATACGAATGAAAAACCTGTGACTCTTGCCAGAGTCCTGACACAGCTGGCTGTGATTGTTCATTAAGTTAAAACAATTCACAAATTCAATTGTTGGGTAAACAATCTCTAACCACATTCCAAAGCAGCAAAACACAGGAGAAGCAAATGTGATAATATTGTTTTCCTTTTCCCCTGAGGCTTCCGGCTTCCCAGGAGAGAAATCCTGGCAAAGGAATTTTTAGAAAATATGATGGTGACATAAGCAGCATCCAAAGTGACACCCTTTGAGCTCTCCTGGTCACAGAGGGCTGTGACCAGAATCTCCCCCTAGATCTTGTGGACTCTCAAGGTTGCTGTGCTCAGAGGATGACTGCTGAAAGCTGCTGATGGGATCTGGGCTGACACTCCTACTCCTCAAGGCTCAGCATTTCATCCTCTGAGAAGATGCAAAGGCATCTGCCCTGAGCACTTCACTGAACCACAGTGGGAATTTTCTCCTTGCACAGACTCCTTTAGGTTTGTGTGTGTGTGTGTGGGTCTGATGCAGAAATGTACCAGGAATGGTGCATAACTGAGTTACTGTTGTGCTTAGAGCAAATTCTATAGAATCTTTTGTTAAATTGTTTAAATTAGGTTATCAAATAAGTCCTGCTAAATTCAAATATTGTTGAAACCTTTAGGCCTGAACTGTTGGTCAAGTCCTGGGCTAAATTTGGCAGGATGAGCCACTGTGAACCTTGTGACCCAATAGGAGCATTTCCCTTATTCCTTTTTATCCTTGTGTTTTCCCAGGCTTACTCTTTTCCATCCCCAGCCTTCACACAGGTTCTTTTAGGTTTATTTTAGTTTTAGACTGATTGATTTGGGTTTTAGCCTGATTTTTCTCTGTGTGCTTTAACCACCTAATAAGTACTACAGAGAACCTTGCTAACAACTTCATCACATTTTCATATTGAACCTGATTTTGCCAGTGATTCTTTGAGCAGCCTAAAACACTCATTTATGGCAAAATCACAGCACAAACCTAAGGTTACGCTCAGCAAAATACAGCAACATAAGATTTCAATCACAAAACCTGTGTGAGCTCCATTGCCCTCTTGTTGGTGGATTCCCAGGTGTATTAGAAAGTGCAGCTTGCACTGATTTTACCCAGTCTTGTACATTAATTCTCTCTTTCCTATCTGGATTTTTGGAGTTCTGTATTATTGTCTGTTTGTTAAGGGCTGAGCCCCCCATTTAGGAAAGGAAGGGACATTAACTACTACCCATCATATTTGATGTTCTGGCAGTCATGGGATTTGTCTTGTGCAGAGCTGGCAGACAAAACATTTCATAGGAGGAAGCTGAAGATAAGTGCAATGGACATAATGGACATAAGCACAAGTGTTTTATTGAATGGGGTGTCAGAGCCTGATAAATGAGGGATCGGCACCATGTATGTTCAGGAAGGAAACGTCATTCTCTAAAGATGCTGTGGAGGAATCCCGGTGCCACTGTTTTCATTGAAGCTTACTATTATCTCAATGAAAGGGGGAGAAATTTTCTGTTGTTTCTGTTCAGGATGGGGTGGGGGGGAAAGAACAGCTGGAAATATTTTGGTGAATTTCTGTGCACAAATGTTGGAGAATCTGTCTTCTCATGCAAACACAGATTTCTGGCTGCAGCACTTACAGGCTTCACTGGTAGCAGCAGCAAAAAATATACCAAGTGAAGAACACAAGGATGGCCTTTTATTTGCCTCATCATATCTGTGTTGTTACTTCAGCCACAAGCACAAAAAATAGATAATTGGAGTTAGGGTATGAAATCTTTGCTGATGAATTCTGCAGAGACTGCTGAGACTGGTAGCATTACTAAAATACTACCTCCAGTTCTATCCTCTTCAAGAAAGATATGAATATATAAAAGAAAACTTTAAAAAGAGCTGTTCTTCCTGATGACCACTTTAAATTGTCCCTAAGGACAAATTCTACCAACGTTTGGGCAGCAAAGTAGGGTGGCTGTTGTCTGAAATCTAACCTAAGGCTAACCTAAGGAATGCTCCTGCACAAACCCAACTTCCCTGGAAACTGGAGAGAAAACTTCAAGTGCTGTCAGTCTGCCCAGAACTAGAACAGTTCTGCATTAAGGTAAGGACTGTCATTAATATTAGCTTGGCCTCTCTTACCTTAACTCCATGGAACCACAGAGCAGACAACTGCAACAGATTTGCCCAAACAGCTATTTTTTCCTGAGGAGTTGCCAAAACATCTCTATTGCTCTTTCAAAAGTCTCTGAAGATCAATAAAACCACTTACTAAGTTGATGCCTTCACACATTTTCCCTGGAACTGGCAGAGCAAAGAGTCACAACTTGTGCCACCACATTCAGCTCTGACACTGCTCAGTGCCTTCATCCAAATAGATTTAATGGATGAGGGTGCTGAAGAAACTTGCAGAAAGAAACCTGAAATGATGTTGTAGATGTCACAGAGGACTCGTAATTTCATTTCCAGTGATGGGCAGGTGAGAAATCTCTTGGTAATTTGCCCTAGACTAGAGAATAGAAGTGCATGTCCAAATAGTATCAATTGATAGACCCTGAGGTAGTTGATTAAAGCGTCTATTTAGCTCTTATATTTAAGTTTGAAAAGCATCTGGCTGCTGTCAGGCTTGCTTTTAGCTGGTGGTAGCTAATGAAAGTATTTAAGCACAGTTCCTGCATCTTTGAAACTTTTACCATAAACATTGAATAATTTGTTCTACTTGTTTCCAACACAACAAATCTCTTCTCTACTACTTCTAGCCATGACCCTGACCTCTGCCTAAAGCTGCTCAGGTTGTTTGGTGTGCTCTTCTTATGGGAATATTCACTCTAAACATGAATTATAAGAGCATATTTTGGGATGTCTTCCTGCACCACCAATGTTGTGAGGATTTCTTATGTTGGGAGAGAATGTTCAGCTCACTGATGGCTTTGGACAATGACACTGCAGATGACACACTTGTCAAGCACAACAATCTCTGCTAGGTTCAGGGATAAGATGAAATTATGAGATTCTCTTTCTGGTACCTTTCATAGAATGACAGAATGATTTGTGTTGAAAGGGACTTAAAAGATCATGAAGTTCCCACCTACCTGCCATGGGCAGGGAACCTTCCACTAGAGGATATTTCTTTTCAAATAACTTATTTATTTACATCTGGGGTTTCTTTTGAATCCCGAGGAAATAGTGGATAGTGCAAACATTGCAAGGTGAGCAGTAACTGAGGAACTACAGAAAGTAAAAGGACAATGTCACAGACATCTTTTATGGAAAATCCTTTCCTTAGGATTTTTCCTCCTGAGAAGCTGAGAGGCCTCAGGAACAAAATGTAAACAATGATTATCTGCTGCTGTGGAATGCAACAGGTGCATCTGTGATTGGCCCATGTTGGTTGTTTCTAATTAATGGCCAATCACAGTCAGCTGGCTTGGACTTTCTATAAGAATAATAAATCTATAAAAATAATAAATCTTTATATAAAAATAATAAATCAAGCCTTCTGAAACATGGAGTCAGATCCTCATCTCTTCCCTCCTCCTCAGACCCCTGTGAACACCGTCACAGGACAATTGCCACAAAACATTTGGGGAATCTGCTCCAAGTGGAAAAATGTCCGGTTTTCGGCTGTTTGGAGGGCCTGGAAGGGCCCGGAGTGGCCTTGGGGCAGCCCGCGTATCAAAGGACGAGACAAGGCTTCAGTTCTTCTTTCGGTCTTTATGTTTATTAATTGTTTATCTAAAAGATTTTCTTTCGGCCCGACAGAGGTCTGCTCAGCAGCCAGCCATGAGCACACTGTCCTGCCCTCCGGACAGTCACCTATCTTTATACCCATAGTTACGTGTACAAGATTTATCATTCTTCCCCAATACCTTTTATTCTTATTGTCCGGTGCACTTTCAGTAATGACCAATCCCAAAGTCCCACCATCACCACAGAAGATGGAGGAGAAGAAGAAGAAGAAGAAGGACAGGACACGCCCCAATTCCTCCATCTTACTTCTCTAAACCCCCCTGTACAGCAATCTTAAACCCTGTGTCTCACCCTCTAATTAACTAATCCCTTCACCATTCACCCCAGTGAAATCCTCCTATCCTCATACAGGTGTCGTCTCCCGTGTAGGATCAAAGTCCAGCCACCAGACACTTCTGGCAACATTCCAGGACTCCCGAGCCCCCCAAGGGTGGTCTCGGTGGCTCGGCACCTCAGTCCTGAGGTGCTGAGATCCCACAGAAAAACCTCTTATTTCCCAGGGGTCTGTTACATTCTATTTTGACACAGGATTAGTGACACATGGAAATGTAAAACAGAGAACTGCACCAGCACTAAGGAGGCAATGCTGGTTTGTACTGTACTGCTGACCCTCAGAAATTCCCTGGGAGCTCCACATTCAAAGTATTTCCTCACTGGAGGGATCCAATATTCCTTTGTTTCTGCTGTTCTCTGATTTAAGTATCAAATTACAGAAATCACAAACAGAAAGGAATATTCTTCCTCTGTGTTCCAAGCATTCCTGAATTTCTCACAGAGTTCACATAAATCCAGACAGTTTTACCTGGAGGAATTCACAGTTCCAGATTAACAGAATTGTCAAAAGCTCCCACCTCTTCACTGCTTTAAGTCATCACCATTTACAGACATATTAAAGAAATTGCTTCAGGAGCTGAACTGGCTTTTGGACAAATCCAGTAGGAAGAAGCTGCAGCAGCTGGATATCACCACTCTCCTAAGGCAATTTTAATGCTTAAGCAATGCTAAAGAATTAGTCAGACTTTTAAATTAGCCCCATAATGAATTCAGGTGGTTTTGATGTTGCTGAGGTGACATAATCACTAAGGATGTGTTCAGATGGGATTTTGCCAAAATTTCTGCCCCTGCAACAGAAATGAAGTGTTCATCTTTGAAGTATTTCTAGGTATGGACAGAGAACCCAGTGTTGCATTCAAACAAATATTTTTTAATTGCAAAGATCAGAGTGAATTATGTTTAAAATTCTCTTACATGGTATTTGCAATCTTCCCTTTTTTCCAACATGCAAGAACAAAGCAGTCTTACCTCTAAGAAACATTTCCTTTTACAGTGCTCTAGAGAAATGCTTGAACTACCCCTCTGGAAAGTCCAAGCACAGGAGAACACTTTTATTTTTTTTTCACAACAATTAAGGTCTATCAGATACCAGAACAGTTAGCAAATAAGCACTTAATGAGAGACCTGTGGCTATCCTGAAAGCCCAGGACAGGAAAAAAAGAGACTTGTGACACTTTTCTTCTGAACAATTTAGAATTACTTTAGTACTTCTATGCTGAAGTGTGCGAATTTCACCTGTTTCACTGAAGACTGGCCACAGTAAATGCTAAATCCTAAACCACAGTAAATGCTGCCATCTAATGGAGCCTGATCGCTGAACAAAAGCTGTTGGCTCATTCCAGAGCTTATTCCAGCTCACACTGAATAAAATTTATAGTTTCACCTGAGCAGCATCACTGTGCATGAAACAATCCAGGCTGGACAGGAGACAGACCCACCTGGTATCTCTGCATCTCCTGAGAGCTCTGTAGATCTTTTTTTATCCACAGGAGCTGGTTCTGAAAGCAATCATGGAATCATTAAGATTGGAAAAGACTCCCAAGATCATCAAGTCTATGTGTCAGCATTCAGGAACACATGATCACAGAATAAATATATGCAGGTGCTTTTATTGAAGAGCTCTGGGTGTCAGGGGTACAGACCCAAATCTGACTCCGACATGGGTTTGGGATGAACATGTTTTTATACACTTATCATTATATAACTTACAGATTAATTATTAAACTTATATTGTTCTATGGGATACATTGATTTCATCCAAGCATGGATTTTGTAATTTCCATCAAACCCCCCCAACATAATTTCTCATGATTCTTGTTGGGATTAAACAATAATTATATCCAATTACCAAACAATTATCACATTAACAATCATATCAGTTATCATAGTCATTAAATCCCTATACCATCACACCCTTTGATTGAGAACCTCCATGCCCACCAAGCCACAGCACCAAGTGCCACATCCACTCATTTTTTGAACTCTTCAGGGACAGGGATTCCACCACTTCCCTGGGGAGGCTGTTCCAATGCTTGACCAAAATAAATCTAGTTCAGACTATACTGTATCTGAGCTCCTTAACTCTTAGCTTGCTTGTGCCTTTATTTGTCCTGAAAATAGCTCAGTTTTTACTAAATCTGTCCTATTTTAATAGTCTTTAACAAGGGAAATGACAGTAAAAATTCATTATCTTATTGTTCTTTATATTCTTGGCCTGAAAATGCTAAATCTTTTCTGACTCCCTGTGAATAGCAAAATATTTTCAGTTTTCTTGTGCTGATAGATAGCTACTTTGGGAAAATTATATAATCTCAATAATAGATTGTCTTGTAATAAATGAAATTGAAGATACTTCTTAGAAAATAGACAAAAACATATTAAGCATCTGAAGTCTTTATTGAAGAATTTAAATTTAAACCAGTCATATTCCAGACTGCAAAATAAAAAAAAAATCTGTAAAATATTATTACACATTGTTCATATATTTTTTTTCAGAATCAATGAAATAAATGCTGTGTCTAAATTTAATAAATCCTACCTCACAAGATACACCAGGAACTTCTTTTCAGCTTAGTAAGCAGTGCTTTCTAGGGATAAAGTATAATGATGGCATTTTATGTACAATTATTCCTTTCTGGAAATAATATCTCCTGCACAACATTCTTTGATTCTAATTATGATTACAATAATTTTCATACACTGAAAGATACAAAGAACAAATTATGTACAACTTTCAGACAAAGGCAACTGAGGATGATCTGTTAAATCCCTTTAGGTGTTTGTATAAAGGCACCTCAAAAATTCTCAGACATAGACAAATCTATTCAAAGATATTAGGAGAAGGATTGTCCCAAAAACATTAAAATTAGAAGCTGATTATACTCAAGTGTCGTGAGTGAGCTCTTTTATAGAAGTGCAGTTATTACTTAATTTTGCTACAATAAAGCCTTTTTGAAAAATTGGTTCTCCCTAAAGACATATACCTTATTCTATATCCTTGTGTGTTTATAAATAAGTGCTTACAATTGATCTTTTATAGACTTCTTCTGTAAACACATGAAATAATATGAAAATGACGGCTGAAAAAATTAACTCACCAACTCCAGTAGCTGAGGAAAAAAATTCCATGGCTAGAGATTTTCCTGTAATATTTATGACATAGTTCTTCAATTAAAGGAGCATTTGCAAATCTGAACAATTACAATATTTGAAGGCTGCCAGTATTATTTTAAATGTAGAGTATTTGTGGGATCAAAATATGCTCTCCATCTGAAAATAAGTGACATTGGTTTAACTGGAAATGCTGCAGCCAGGGGTGACCTCATGTGTCAAGCTTATTGCTGTCTGTCTCAGCAAAGCCATCATAAAATAAAGGGAGGGATATGGAAGAAGCAGGACGTAGTTTATCTGCCTTCCTCCCATGGTTTTCATTAAGCAGTGATTCAAGAAGACTTTGCTTGTCCTGTATTTCTCGTCCAAAGACAGCACTGTTATGTTTACAATGGTATAAGGATGTATTTTCAAGAGAACGTTGTCTCAAATATCTCCTGAAGGCCTTTTGAATAACAAGAGCTGACACTTCCTCTTGTTTTCTTTTAAGGGTAGAAGAAATTGGGCTGTAAGAACTTTTAGATGGATTGCCAGCTGTAATCTTTTCTTCCATGTTTAATTCAAGACCCTCTATATCTCCAGCTTCTCCCAAGACCCTTTTGGTGAAAGCCAGCAAGATATCCAAGCAGTGGATCTTATCTCCACTAACTATGGGGATGTCCATGGCTATGAGCTGGATTTTGTTGGGCTTTGGGATGCGCAGGGGGTCTGCCAGAGCATCTGCAAAGTCTGAGAGAGCAGAATAATCTATAAACTGCGTAGCCAAAGGGTCAAACTTTGCCCATGTCTCATAAAACATATCAAAGTCATCCTCACAAAGAGGATCTGTGCTCTCCTCAGTGGCAACATTGAAGTTCTCTAAAATGACTGCTATGTACATATTCACAACAATGAGGAACGATATAATGACATAGCTTACAAAATATAAAATACCAAAGCCCTTATTTATACAATTATTTTTCTTTGTCCCTGTTGCATCTAATTGGAGAGCACATTTATCAGATTCCCTTAGCACAGGGGCCAGAAGATTATCCCAGCCAGCTGATGTGGTAATTTGGAAGAGGCAGAGAATGCTACCACAAAATGTTTTGAAGTTGAAAATGTCATCAATCCCACCATCCTCGGGGAGACAGGCAAAGTTTGCCATGCCCACGATGGCATAAATGAACATGATCAGGAAAAGCAAAAGGCCAATGTTGACCAGGGCAGGAAGGGACATCAGCAGTGCAAAAAGAAGAGTTCGAATCCCTCTGGCTTTGCGAACTATTCTGAGGACTCGGCCGACCCGCGCCAAACGAAGAGTTCTCAAAACCGTCGGGGAGAAGAAAGATTGAAACGCTTCAGAAACTCCAAGACCTTTGAAAGGAAAAGGAAAACAAAATGTTGCCAGGTCAATTTAGTCAAATTCATGTCTGTTTTGTTATATTCTGCGCTTTAGGTGTTGGCAGTAACACTCATCACTTTACACTGGTCTCAATAGAAACATCTTCAATTCTGAAACTGCTCAGATAAAAGCTAGGTAAAAAAAGAAAAATTGTAATAGCTTTCAATATAAAAGAGGCATAAAGATTTCTGCACAGTTTGGAAGCTGTGCTCTTCCCAGTTTCTCTAATTTGGGGAGTGAATTTATGCATTCATTGTTCAAGTACCTAAAAAAATCCTTTAAAATCCATTCAGGTCTTGCACCAGAAGCTCTGGGATTGTCTCTGAGCCACTGTCTGAGTGCTGCTTCTCCTTTAGGCCAAAGCCTAAATGTGAGACTTTGATAATGCTTGGCACTCAAATGAGATCAGAGAAGAGCAAGAAGAAAATAAAGGAAAGTTGTCTCTCAGTGTGTATCCCCCATAACACCTCATTCTATGACCCTGCTATCACAGTAATGACACAGTAGCCATGCAAATGATTACAAACAGAAGAGTTAAGAAGTCATAATTTTTCTGGGTTGTACAGGATGGCAAAAGACTATCATGCTTAGGCAGGAAGCAGAGAAATCAGAGCAGTTTTTCCTTCCCATCCTTTATTATATGATATGACCTGAGCTTGAGTAGGAATAACAAAATAAATTGTACAAGAAACTAGAGCTGTATATGACCCTTTGCAGAGTCAATGATCAGCATCTAGTCTTATTTAAAGAGCCAAAAAAATACAAGCTAGTTTTAATAATTTTTTCAGTCACAAATAGTGGCCCAGGTTTAGCATGGTGTTGAGCAACCAAATTTTCCTGAGCTTTCCAAATCTGCAACGGGACTCTGCCTTCTTAAAGGAAAGTCCTGGAAAATTAAATTAAACCCCTTTTTTGATGCAAATCTATTTTTAACCTGAATTTTTTTTTCCTGTGACAACGTGTAAATTGAAGGCACAAAACCAACAGTTTAGGTACAATAACTTTAAAAAGATGTTACTGAATCAAACTAATATTCTGTTAATGCCTTAATAAAAATCATACTTAAAAAAATTCAAAAACTCCATTTACCTTTTAGTACTCTGCAAAAATATAAGGGAAAACAAAAATGCATCCTTTTAGAAGGAATCACTTAGCAGATAGTTTGAAATAGTACAATGGATCTGGAACTTACTTATCAAACATATGTAGGTGGTTACTTCAAACTAGAATTTGCTTAATATTAGGCAGATACTTTACCTGACCTAGTGGTTGATACTTACTCACTATTGAAAGGATCACAACACTGAAATCAAACACGTTCCAGCCACTTCCAAAGTAGTAGTGCCTTAAGGCCAGTATTTTTAAGACACATTCTGCAGTGAATACAGCCACAAAAAAATAGTTGATTTTATTAAGAACCTCCTTGGTGCGTCTGTCAGTGTTTTCTGCCATCATAACAATCATATTTAGACAGATGAAAATCACAATGGTGACATCAAAAGCTTTGTGATTTACGATGTCAAACAGCAATCCTAGGAATGCATTCTGTGGAGAGAAGGAGAACTACTTAATGCCACTTCTGAGACCCAGCCTGCATTCAAATATTAACCAGTAATTTGTGCTTAGAAAAGGAATTTAAGATGACACAAATTAACAAGAAGCTGCTAGAAGCATTTTTTGGTGATTTCTTTAGACCCTCAAAGAAAACTGACCATACTTTCAGGCATCGTGCAAGCACACTGGTTAAGAAAATAATATATATAGCAGGAAAACATTCAGAGTACATTGTGATTGCTCTTTTAATAGAAATACTTATTGAAGCAGATATTTTAGGATAAGCAATTCTAATTAAAATGTCATAAACAGGAAAAACTCTGAGTAGTTACTGTGCAAACACAGGCCTGGAATTCAATTTAAGAAAATGTAAGAAATAAAGCATAAGATTATTTAAAAGCAAATAACAGCCATGGGGCATGTGCTGCTCTCTATTCATTCTAACCTGCAATAATCCAATCTAGTTGTAGAAGCAACATCATGCAAATTAAATAACCAAGATCATGTTATGAATATCAAATACTTAATATGAACTGGTTTAAAAAGTTTGTACATTTGAGTAGGTGATAAATAGGTTGCAAATTTCCTTAATTAATACCCTCAAGATGACTGTGTTGGATAGAATTTTTAAATAAAAGAGAGTAAAATCTAAATACAATATTGACTGAGGAAGATGAGGGGCAAGGTTTATTTCCCAATTCCTGGCTACTGAGTTTAAATTTCATCCTCTTTATATCCTCCGTCATATTCTTCTTAAGGTGGCCTCACCGCTGGTCTTGGGATGGGTTTTTGGGGTTTCTTGGATCCAAGTTTTTTTAGGGCACTATAGTACTTTTTCTGTTCCTCAGTCAAAAATAGATCTTTCCCACCTAAGTAAAGAGAAAAAACATTGTTGTTCAGATGAAGTCAAATAAATACCAACAAATTTATATTAAAGACAGTAAGTTACACTTGTATTGAGTGGGACCTAAGAGAGCATAGAGACCAAATGTGTCTTCACCATTTCTCCTTTTCCCCTTGATCTTTGATCTGATCTGGGTTGATCATGAAAGTCAAGTCCAGGCAGTGATCACAAGTCAGTTCCCTCAAGTGTGAGAGACTTTTCAAAGTTTTGCAAATCTATTTCCTATTTTTAAAATTACATAAGCTTAATCAAGAAGAAGAATATTTTATATTTTTGGGAAAGGCAGAAGCAGAAGTAGATTGCTGGACTAGCAAGTAAATAGACGATGATGAATAAGAATTTTGGGACCAAGTTCTATGGGAAGTTCCTGGCAGTGAATTTCTTATTAGCATCCACATCACCTGTATTACTGAGCAATCACTTGGACCCCAGTAATCAGAACTCACTCGTCATTAAAGCGTTGCGTGATCAGCACTTTTTACACCAAACACATAACAATGTTCAGCAGGGCACCTGCAATTGGAATCACTCCAGAAAAACCTCTGAAAATTCTGCTTAACTTCACTACATGGATTCTCAGTGAAAAGCCCAAAGAAGCAGAAAATAAATGAAAGAGAAAAATGAAAAATAAAAAATATCTGTTACAGCATGTACTAAGAAAAGAAAAAAAGTGTTACATTCACATAAACTTCTAGCAAATGTTCAAGCTTATCAACTACTTAACCTTTTTATCTATTGAGATTATTGTAACTGGGACTTTATTATAAAAGGAAATTCTTACAGTGAAGTTGGACTGCTGTTACTCAATCCCTACACAACTTTTCTCTGTCCAAATTTAGAGAACAGAAGAATTTCTTGTGGATTTTATTTCTATTTTTCTCTACCAAAGGCAGTAATGCTTTGACACTTGGTGTGTAAGTCAGTCTATGGAAAGAATAGATGATTCCAGTAGAAATTCTGCCTTCTAAATGGGAACCTTGAAGTTGTAAATATCCTGTTGGGGTCTGCTTTTCTGGTATTTTTTTCAATGAGAAAGATGCTTATTTATTGTAAGACTTCCAAGTGGATTAACTGACCCAATTTCTCCCGATATTCTGGACACCTTAAACCTTTAAATGAGTCAGGACTCAATTGATAAACAATCTTGGCACAAGGAAGGTGAAGTATTCCAGGCAGAGATGACTATTGCTTTTCTTTGCTGAATTTTCCATTCTAAGATTTTGCCCCCCTTTTCTTACTGAATAACAAGAACAGGGAATTTAACAACTATGAGGAGAAAAGTGGAAGCAGTCGTTGCTTCATGGGCTTTAAGCAGCATTTAAATTTCTACACAGCCTCCTCCTGGGGTCATGGCTTGGATCCCAATGAAGAATTTTTTTAAAACCTCACTAAATTAATCTGTAGGCTCATTTTGTAGATGAATGACTTTTTAAAGTAGCTAGTTTTAGAAGAAGTTCTATCGACAAGACCTTTTCAAGGTTCTTTACCAGGAAAGAAGAGGTTACTCCTTCCATGACTGCTTCTTCCATGACTGATTACCCTGCTCACATTTGTGAGGTGTTCACTCTCAGCAAAAAGGGGTTTCCTGTTCCCCAAAGCAAATCCTCAAAGCAGAAGAAAATAATTCCACTCTCCTGTAGCAAAGTCTAGGTAACTTTTTTGACTCACTCCTTCCTCGTCCTCTACTTAGAACAAACCCAGGACTTGGAGGGAAAATAGAATTCACAGGTAAAAACCATGAGGAAGAGGGGATTCCTGTTTTCAAAACTTGGTTTGAAACGTTATTATTTTAAATTTATCTAGTCAAACACTTATTTCACAATGTTAGACCTCTAGAAGTCAAGCAAGCATTCACTTAATCAAACTGAGATTACAGGAGACCATGGGTTAGACCATGTAGTACTTATCTTTTTCCTTTGCTGGTTAAAATTGCTGATAACCACTCCAATGAAAAGGTTCAGCATGAAGAAAGATCCAAAAATAATGAAAACCACAAAGAATGCATACATGTGTAAGCGTGCTTCAAACTGTGGCTGTTGACCAATCTGTTAAGGAAAAAAAAATCAAACCAGAAAAATAATATTGGTAAAAATGAGATAGATAATCTCAGCTTTAACATTTCCAATTTATTATAGCAGATTTTTTTTTTATTGTCATGAAGGATACATTATTTCTGCACATTTAAACCTTTATCTAGATGTGCAAGTAGAACTGTCTTGCTCTGTCTTGTTACTGTTTGTAGTGATAATGAAAAACAAAGACAAATCATGCTCGAACAATTTTTTTTAGTAATAAACAAACAGTTTCAATTAGAAGGGATCCTCTGAATGCCCTGATTAGAAAAATGGGATTAAATCTAATGGCAAATTCCCTCCTTTGGGACACCATCCCAGGCAAGAAGCAATTTAAACCAACCATATAAAGAACAATATTGTTATTTAGCAGCTATTTAACTACAGAGTTAAGAGTACTGTGATGGAATGAGCAAGAAAAAAGGCAAAGCCAACTAAATACAGAAAAGTTAAAATTCACTGTGCTAGTATGAGAGTAAGAAACAGGACATAGAAATGGGGAAGAAATAGAGAAGGTGTCAAATGTAGGGAAGAAAACCTCAAATAACTGATAAAGCTGCAGGCTATTTCAGTTCTACTGCACATGTTTAAAAAGGAAGAGAATTTGCTTCAGAGGCACACCCATATTCTGTTTCCAAATCAGATTGGTACAGAATTGTATATTATTTTGCCCTCTTTTTGTGTGGTATCACTCTATTGTGATCAGTTTCAGATACTTGGTACTCCAAGGATTATTGTTTCACTGTGTAGCTGGATAAACTCATCCACTTGTATTTTTGATCTGGTGTTGCAAACAGCTGAAAAATTGACTGCATGGATAGAAAAGGGAAGAAGGAAAGGGAAAAACCTAAAATTTCATTTCACTGACATACCTCACGTGAATCCACTGCTGCGTACATAATATCCATCCAACCTTTAAAAGTTGCCTGAAAGAAAATGCATTGTTTGTTACAACTAAGAAAATAAAGCTATTGCTAATACAAATGTGTTAATAGTTGTGGAAAAAATAAGAAGTGTGCTGCAAAAAATATGCATCAATTCTAAGACATGTTTGGAAGTATGATTCACTGGAGTTTGTTACAGAGAAAAAATTATCCTGAAAAGAAAACAAAAGTCATGATTCATGTCAAATGCTTTAATGCTAACTCCTGTTAAATTGAAATTTTGTAAAAAGTTTCAGCTTAACTAGCAAATATAACTTAAAAGGAAAAAAACAATTTCTAACAAAACAACAGATGGTTCCATCCTGCAATTTTTATCAAGCATAGAACATTTTGGAGGATCCAGAGCAAAGAACTCAATCTAGAAAAGAAACAGGGATAATGGAAACTTTTTAACAATGCCTTTCTCTCCTTGTTGGGTATTAGGGAGCTCAGTGAATTAGCACCCCAACACTTCAGGATTTTTTACAACAAAAGAAGACACAGAATTCTAAATAAATTGGTCCATGAGTTTTCTTTCTTATCCACTCTGAATTAGAGAAAACAAGAATAACTTTAAATACAGTAAGAAGCAGACTATTTCAGGCTTAGTTTGTTAATCAAAACTTAAACAGAAGTGAAATTTACAACAAAATTTAAAAGCTGTGAAAGAGTTATTGGTTTTAACATAAGGCTGCATGTGCCCAAATGTTCTTTAGGAGGAGGTGAGCAGCTCATAAATGAGAAAAATATTAATGGGAGCTAAAAAATCCACAGTTACAGTAAGATAAACAGAACCATAATGGCGTGCCTTGGTTGGCTGCTCAAACCATTCCTTGAGAAAAAATAAAATGAAAATGTTTTTATAGAACTTACCACTTGGAGAAGAGCCAAGTAACCCATGCCAACATTGTCAAAATTTACAACAGCATTTGTCCATGTCCAATTCAAGGCAAGACAATCATTTTTGCCATAAATGTGATCAGTACTTTCTACTTTGTGAGTGCATTTCCAAAATCTGCTTCCAAGCCATTTGACTCCTAGAACGTTAAAGAGGAGCCAAAAGACAACGCAGACAAGCAGAACGTTGAAGATGGAGGGGATGGCTCCAAAGAGTGCATTCACAACAACCTGAATGAAATTAATGAAAATAATTCATTAATTGAATTCAACAGATCAATTTTCCCAGAAAGCCACTGATTTTTTACTTCTTCAATATCTATTGAAAACTGTCATCCATATAAAAACCCAGACCTCCCCCTATATCTTTACCTTAATCCCTTCAAATCTTGACAAAGCTCGTAGAGGCCGCAGTGCTCTGAAAGTCCTGAGAGATTTCAGGCTGGTCCCAGAGGGACAAGGTGAGGAATCTTCAGAAACAGAATTTCGTCCCCAGGAAACAAAGGACAGCTGTGTTCATTGAATTGGAACTGGCATCATTAAATGGCATACAAAATTTTATTTTATCTATATTAGTAGACAGTCCTGAGATGAAAGTTACAGTATATTTCACCACTAAGTTAAATGAAGAAAATACAAAAATACACATTTTAAGTTTATACATATATATACATATACATATACATATATATATATATACTGATATGATATGATATGATATGATATATCATATCATATCATATCATATCATATCATATAATTTTACCTCATTCTTTTCTAACACATGAATAAAATGGAATTAATTCTAATTTGACTTTTTTAAAAACAGTTAGTATAATTTTGTTTAATACTAGTATAACAATCAAATTGGTAACTATGATATTGCCATACACTTCCAGACCAGAAAGGTTTATTCAGATAAAATACTCTCATTTTCTACATAGTTATTCTCAAAAGTGTATACAGGAATTTATTATTATAACAGAGGATGGGGATGTGGAAACAATTTTTTTCTAAAAAATATATCTGGTTCATTTTTGTTATTTCTAAGAGAGAAATTAAGACATTAAAATCATTTCAATAATTAGGTTTTTTCATTTTTCATGATTTGTCTCTTCCTTCTTATCTGAATTTGCTGTCTCAATGTTCACCCATTGGATATTTCCATGCTTATCCTCTGTTTTGGACTGCTATTTACTCTAAAACTGTAACTGCTCAAGTATTCTTTACAAATAGTCATAATATTAGATATTACTGTTGAAATTTCCTAGTACTTCACAACTTTCAATGCTGACTATCAAAAGCTACTCTGATGTCACAAGTTACCAGTTTAGACATTCATATTCTAACATATTTAAATTCAGACCAGTTCTACTGTGATGTTGACAAGAAAAATGTTTCATTTTTATACAGCAAGATTACAATATTTAACATTTTCTACATTCAGAGCAAATGTATTGAACACGGCACTTACCTCACTCTTGGTGATTCCAGCATTTGTCTTTGCAAAGCAAAAGATACTTCCTTATCTTTAATTCCCTGGTAAATTATTTTTCCAACCATGTTTTTCAACTGTCTTTGCCATCTAAATTTCTTCTCCTTCAAGGAAGGAACTCTTTCTTTTCTTCTCTTTCTAAATGCCAACATCCCAGATTTGGTTTGGGTTGGAAGGAACCTTTAAAATCATCTAGTCCTAAACTGTCAATAGCTTCACATTTTCTACTGTCCTCATCAATTTATTTTAATTTTATTTCTGATCCCTAATTGAACTCTCCCTCTACAATTGAAAAGGTTTTTAGAACCATCATGGTCCTCAATGATGGTGATACTGAATAAAATTTCCTTCAGCAACTTCTTGATTATTGCTGACAATTTCCATTTCAAGTCCTAAAACCTCTTTTGGATTGAAGGTTTTTTATGTTTTGGAAACTGTCTTTAAGACTTGTATTAATTAATAATCACAATTTAGAGGTAGTTCTCTAGATAGAAAATATCAAAAATTAAAATGCATGACAAGCTGAGTATAATACTTACACACACAATGATGAAGTCAAGCAAACACCAAGAATTTGTGAAATAACTGTGCAGACCAAAAGCCACCCATTTCAGAAGCATCTCCGTAAAAAAGGTGTAGGTAAATATGATATCAGCATAATCTAGGATTATTTTCACTTTTTTGTTTTTCTGCAGGTGAACATCTTCAAATGCCTGGAATTTCAGAACTCAGTTTTAAAACAGGTCAATAGTTTTATGAATGGAAGATTATTTTTGAATTGCACAAGAATAAATAGTTTGGCTTATTATAATCATTTCATATTAAATTATGGACAACCACCACTTATTTTTATACTTAAAAGTAAAAAGGTAAATTTTTAAATTACTACAATCTCATTTCCACAGTAATTGAAAAATCTCATACTTTCAAGTTTTTATGTTCAACACTTCAAAAAATGTCTAACAAGAGTCAGTTATCGCTAAAAAATTTTGACTTCCCAATGTAGTTGATAATTTTGAAGGGGTTGATCTAAAACTCTTCACAAAAAAGCCTGAATTGATTTCATTAACCAGTGAATAAAGAATTAACCAGTGTCTGTCAGACTCTGACCTTCCAAATGAGTCATCTTGAGTCATCCTGCAGAGTTGTAATACAGAAATGGAAAAATGTGATGAACACCTCATCTGGAACTGCTCATTCCTGAAGTTACAGGTTTTTTCACCTAAATCTTGACCTTGAGGTTTTAGGAAAATGTTTCACTGATTGCTGTCATTCACATCAGTGTTTGCTCAAGTTTAACGTATTTACTGTCTTGCTAATTTATTTTAGATTTTTTTTATGTTGCCAATCTATTCCCAATTGCTTTTAACACCATGCATTATTTCCTCACCAAGCCTTTAGCAATATCTGTACTTTTCCTTTCATCCACATCTCCCCTGCTTTTCTGAGCATTCTCCCATGATCACCGCCTAATTTATTTTCACTACAAGCCATGGACATGTGTGGTGGTCTGGTGCTCATTCATACTCATTCAGAAAATTTAATATCAGTAAACTTTATAAACAAGCAAAAAATTAACATGTCCCTTTCTGAAAGAGATCAAGTGTATCTTAGAAATGGGAAAGTTCTCAAGACTGCAAATCATCTTTGATGACAAGAAATTGTTATTGTTTTGTTATTTTGCACCTGGGTACCAACTAACTTTTTGTTCAACAGGACATTAAAAATAACTCAGTTTGCTTCCTTACTTCAGTTTGGTTTCCCATGAACACAGAGGAGCCCTCACTGGAATCCCAGGTGTCTTAGGTTAGAAGATGTGGCTGGGGATTTGTATTCTATCACCATCTGTCAGAGGTGGGGCAGTTATCTCTGTTCATGGGGCAGTTTTTTCTTTATCTCTCCCACAGCCAATCCTCCCTCCAGGAGATCTCTGCTGTCCATGGCCACTGAGTGTCCCTGCAGGGCTGATCCAATCCCAGCATCCCATGGGGAGATGCTCCGCCCAGGGGAGGAGCCAAGCATTCCTACCTGGATCCAATCTGAGCCTGGCACAGCACAGCAGCCTTTGCCCCCTGCATTGCCAGAGGAGCAGCTTTCTGCTGCCCTGCATGGCCAGAGGGAGCCCAGGCCCATCTGCAGCAGCCCTGAAGCTGCAGAGGAAAACTCCCCCCTTGTGCAGGATCCCTGCTGCAGCAGAGCCACAGCTGGCACTGCAGGAGGGCTGAGCCCCCATGGGCTGGGGCTGGGACACCACCCTGACACACAGGGGGCAGGGACTGTTCTCACTGGCAGTGTTGTTTTGTATCACTGCAGTTTTATTTTAATTTCCCTAATAAAGAACTGTTATTCCTATTCCCATATCTTTGGCTGAAAGCCTCTTAATTTCAAAATTATAATAGTACAGGGGGAGGATATTTACATTTTCTATTTCAGGGGAGGCTCCTTCCTTCCTTACCAAAAACCTGTCTTTTCAAACCAAGAAATCAGGGAGTTCCCCTGGAGGTTTTGTCAGGAGAATTTTAAATCAGACAGTTCAAATCTACAATTCAGGGAACAACCTCAATGTAATGTACACAGAACTGACTTTAATGGAAAATTCTGACATCTGCCACATAGATCACCCTCAGACTATTTGGTTATGTTCCTTCTGCATTATATAATATTTTATTTAACAAGTTACTCTCAGTAGACAGTGAATATACTTTCAAATAAAATAATTCTTCCCTTATTCTTCAGTAGAAATGGATATGATCTGGGTAGCAGTAAAACATTACCTCACCTGCCAATTTACAGTCCCCTTCACTTTTGGCTTCTGATCACAGTGTTTGGATGATTTTCAATCTACATTTTTTCTGAGTAGTTAGTCTGCTTTACAAATTTAGAAGGCCTATTATTTTTTTATAGCTTTCCCAAGTAATATCAGACTCTGGTTTAGCTTTGTAATTAACACAAAAGTGTGAAAAACGATGTTCAATGAAGAACTATGATTCCATATATTTAAATCTGTCTATTTAAATATCTTATCCAAGTGGAGGAAAGCATTATAACTTCTAAAGGTTATATTTATTACACTCTTGTCTCTCCTTGGGAAAAGGAATGTCAGAGTAGGAGAAATCAATTAAATACTATTCCTTTACTGATAACAATTAATTCCAAAATGGAGAAATTAAATGAAATTTACCAGTGCTGCGCTGCTCAACACAATCATAAAAACCATAAAATATTCAAACCCGCTGTGGTTCACGATTTTGTAGCAGGTTTTTCTAAAGTTCCACCAAGTTCTGCCTGGAAACTTGGTGGTGTCCACTACACAACATGGGGAACACTCAACACAACCTGAAAAGAGAGAGAAGAGCATATTGGGTCAATGGAAAATGTTGAGATACAGATTTAAAAAGTATAAAACATCTAAAAAAGGCTTTTTACATATTATAGGAAGAATGTCCTCTTTTATCTATGAGGTGATGCTGTTATTGAAATTATCTGAAGCTAAAGAAAAGGTTTTTATGCCAAAATAATTTCTTTTAATAAAGCAATAGAGACATGGAATAACAGACTTTTATAACTTATAAAAGATAACTATAATTTATAAAAGCTGGATTAACATCTTTTTGTGTCCTTCTTCAGAAAGGTTTGTGGGCACAAAAGAAGCCTTTACTTTTATCTAAAAATGTGTTTATTTTCTGCATTTTTCCCTTTCTTTTTATTTTGAAAAGAGATATTACCATACTAGCAGGTCAGTAAATTATTATTTTTACTAATTATTTCACTTTATTGCACTGCAGAGACATGACATCTGGACTCTGTTCACTGCTCTGTGGCAGAAACACTCTTCATTAATTTGGAAAGGCAGCAGGATTGAACCAACAGAGTCTAAGGAGAATTTCAGGTGATCAAAGGTAGATATCCACCCTGGGATGAGCAGACAAACAGTTCCTGCTATTCTGGACATGTTTTAAATGGATATTTCTGAACACTGGTTCATTTGGCATTAAAGAAAAAGAAAAAAAGGATTCCTACTCTCTACAAAGCAGTCCTTGGGCAGCTGGGAGTCTTTAGTATGGGAAAACATCTCCAGAAGAACAACTGGATCCACAGTGCTGGCTTCAGAAAAGCTGCGAACAGAATGATATTTCTGCAAAGGAGAAGAATTTAAGAATTAAAGAATTTAGGAATTTAAGAAAAGAATTTATTTGCTTTTCATTAATAAGGTTAACAAACCTAAAATAAATTAAAATTATCATCTCCTCTCCCTCCACAAAAGAAATTTGCAGTGTATAAATTATCTTTATGTTCCTGAACTACCAAAATAAATTATAAATAATAGGATAGAAATAGCCAATCCCTACTTTTTGTTTCCATCATTTTATTTTTTCAAGTTTCTTAGTTTCTTTTAGTTATCCGCAGTGGACTTGAAGGAAGGGAAATGTTTAGAAAATATTCTGTTATGCTACAGTTGTAGAGAAAATTCTGATTTCTTCAGGCCAGTCCATCTTTAGAGATACAAATTATGTCTCAAAAGGTTTGAAGAGGAGAGGGCCCAACATATTAATACAAAATGATAAAATTTATAATTACCTCTTTTTGATCTTTCTTTGGGTGTGTTACAGTGGAAGCGTTTGCCATTTCAGAAGTCCCAGAACTCTGATTGAAGCTGTTTGAATTCCTCCACTGTTCTCTTCTTCTTAATTTGTCTCCCTGCATGAAATGATGCAAATCAGTTGGTTTTCCACTTATTTTTTTCCTGACAGTCATTCTTGAAAGGCAAAATTTTTTCACAGAATGTAAAACATCCATGAAGTTTAGACTCATATAATCAAAGAATGATTTGGGTGTTTGGGCTGGAAGGGGCCTTAAAGATCATGTAGGTTCAATGAGAAGAGAATCTTTCATTAGCAAGTTTTTCTTTTTACAAATAATTAAATAGTTTTCCTAAAATGCTTGTAAAAGATTTATGCTTTCAGTTATAGGCAGAAGATCTAAGTGATCAGAATCAGACCTCAGTTCTTCTGACACTACAAATTCCAAGAAATACCAGATTCCACTGCAGCAGGGAATGAATTTCTGACATCAAATGCTTATGGGCAAGACATTTGAAACAGCCACAGATGATTCTAAGGTGATCAGTGATTTTTGCTTCTTTGAGAATTTGTCCAAAGAGACTGCACTGATAATGTTTCCTAATATTACCATACAAATCAATCCAAAAAAAGATCCATCCAACCCTAACAATTCTTTCATTCTGTGAAAGAGTTCCTGTATCTTCTGTTCCATATTTGACATTCCTGTATGGATGTGACAGACACCTGAAATGTCTCCAGTATTGCCTCTGCACAGCTGTCATGGAAGTAAAAATGTCTCACACATGCAGAAAGACTTGAGCTTTATCCTGCCCAACACAACAAAATCAAGAGATATAAAGGGGAGTCAAAAGTTCCATGGAGGTGAGCAGGTGATTAAAAATAACCCAAACAATAGTAAGAATTTATTTTTTAAGGTATAGCTTTTGTTTACATTCCCTTTGTATTCCATGAACATAGAAGGAACATACAATCAACACAAGGGGCCTGCCTTCAAAAAAATCCAGGTGCAAGGAAAAGGAGACAAAAAGAAAGAATGTCTTGATCGAGCTTTGTTTATCAATTGACAGAAATAAATGGAAATGAACCAGTCAGAAGCAGAATTTGGCTGTCATTGAGGAGAATGATAAAAAACTGAACATTCAACATATCAATGAATAACCAAGAATATTTGGTAGACCTTTTACTGTAAGAAGAAAGTAAAATTGCAGAAATGACTGAAAGGAAAATATTTACTGTTGACTATTTGAGATTGTATTTACAGATGGAAGTTGTGGCATTCACATTCTCTGATAAAATCCCTTCGCCCTGGATTTTTCTCCTGGGAAGCTGAGAAGCCTCAGAGAAAAGGAAAACAATTCTCATCTCATTTACTTCTCGTGTGTAGTGCTCATGTGGAATGTGTTTGGAGATTGTTTACCCACAAGTGATTGTTTCATTGGATTCTGGTGTGAGTTGTTTTGACTCTCTGGCCAATTGGGGCCAAGCTGTGTAGGGAGTTTTCATTATTATCTTTTTAGCCTTCCATAAATATCCTTTCTGTATTCTTTAGTATAGTTTTGTATAGTATTCTTTAATATAACATAGTATTATAAAAAAATAAATTAGCCTTCTGAGAACATGGAGTCAGATTCATCATTCCTTCCTTCGTCGGGGCATTCCCTGCAAATACAATAGAAAGTTCACAATAATTTTTCAAATACCAGTATTTCTTACCTGTTTCCTGTATTCTACAGCTGTGTGCAAAATGCGCCCCTCATCCCCTTCCTTGGGGTAAGCCTCTGCTTCTGTAATGGGAACACAGGTACTGGGGCTGATCAAAATTTCTTCATATTTCCTTGCTAGTGAGGAACTCTCTTCCATATGGCCACACTCTATATCAAAGGAGCTGTGGTCTATGTATTTCCTGACATCTGTCATGGGACAATTAGTAACCTCTATGCCCTTCCCAGAAATTTCTGCCAAAGTCTTCTTTTTGTTTGCTCTTCTGAGGCTTCCCCTCATTCTCCTGCAGCAGTGATCCCAGATTCTGTCCTTCACAGCCTTCAGGGTCTTGTGAATCTGTGCAATGGCAATCTGATATTTAGTCCCTTCTCCAGGCTCCTCTTGTGCCTCTGGGCCATCAATGTTGAATGAACTCAGCAGCAAAGCAATGAACAGGTTGAGCACCTTAAAATAAAGTAAGTTGGAGACACAATTGCTAACAGAAGAGACACTTCAGACTTGCTTTCATTAACCCCCAGTAAATAATGAAATTATTTACTATTACTCTAGAATATTGAAAAAGCATGATATGGCTCCTTCTTGAAGGACTGGCAGCAGAAAAAAGGAGGGAAGTGAGAGTTTGGGTATATCAAATATATTTTCACATGCTTTGATGTCCATAGTGTATGAGGAGGCAGTTGTAGAAAAACAGTATGCAAAGATTAATTTTAATTACATCGCCATCAAAAAGGATCTGATATAGACCAACAAACCAAGCAGATGAAAAAGATTTTCTCTGCCAGTAAATTTACAATAAATCTAGTAAAAACCCAAAAATCTGGTTTCTGTAAACTTTTGATAACATAGGGGCAATGTGTTAAGCATTAAAAGAACTCAACCAGCTCAGAACTCATAAAAAGAACTCAGTTTGGTGATTTGGTTCCATCAACACAAAAGATGAAGACATATGACACTGAATTATGATAAGCTCTGCACTTCTATACTGTGGCTAGAAGGAATAATTTTATTTTGCTTCTATGAATTGTGTGAGAAAGAGAAAGAAAGGGGAAAAGGAAAAAAAGAGACAGAACAAAACCATGTCAAGTGACACCCAGAAAAGAGAATAAAGTAAATACTTTTCAAAGAGTTAAGTTTTCCTCCAAAGAAAAAAGTAACTGGATGCATTCAGTAGGGACTGAAAATGGACTTGAAACTCACCACCAGGTTTCCTAGCACCAGGACGAGCAAGAAAATGGTGACACATTTCCTTTTTCCAGCCACTTCCATGCATTCCCACATAGTTTCAATCCATTCTCCACATAATATTCGGAATATAATGAGGATTGAATGACTAAAATCCTTCATATGCCAGCGTAATTTGCAATTGGAGCTTATATTACAGGCATTTTTGCTATAATCACTGCTCAAAATCTGAATTCCTACTATAGCAAAAATAAATATAGTGATTGCCAAAACCAGAGTGAGGTTACTCAGTGCACCAAATGAGTGTAGAATTATTTTCATAAGAGTGTTTAAGGCTGGCCAGGACTTTGCCAATTTGAAGATCCTGAGCTATAAATAAAACAGAGGGGAAAATAAAGTTAAAACAGCCCAGATAGCACAGCACACAAAAAAGCCAGACCCCACATTTACCATGATGTCTTTACTGCAGTAATATCACTATTTTTTCCCCAAAGAAAGCCTTTTAATTGTTTAGATGCAATTAAAATCACTCCACTTAAAAGCTCATGTTGTTTTACCAAAAAAGAAAACAGATTTAACATATTCATCAGTAAAATAATATGAGGGTATTTCACTATACAACACATGTACTTTTAAAAAAATAATTCTTTTAAAATAAATAATTACCAGCCTGAAAGGTGACAGTTTTGTTCCAAAGCTTGCTAGGCCAATCAAAACAACCAAGCTATCAAAAACATTCCACTTTTCCTGGAAATAGTAGTAAGGATCTAGAGCAATGATTTTCAAGATCATTTCTGCAGTAAAAATCAGGGTGAAGATCTGGAAAGACAAAAATGAATTTCAGAAAAAAAGTCACTGAACAAGTCTGTCTCTTCATGGGAGTGTCCCAGTATGAATACAGGGTTATAACTCAATTTTTAATCTAATATAGACTTAACTTACCTTGTCACTCAGAGTAATCAGTTTTTGGTTTTCATCTTTCATGCCAGGGTGCTCCATAGCCAGGAACAAGGTATTCAAGATAATGCAAACCACAATGAAGAGATCAGCAAATGGATTAAAAATTACCAATTTCATCTTCTCTTTGACTGCTCTCCAGAATGGACAACAATTCCAAATTAGATACTTTTGAGGGAAATTTTTCCAAAATGTAGGACAGTTCAGTTTTGACTCTGTCAGACAAAGAGGGAAAGTGACATATGAATAATCCTTTGTAGAATATCACAGAATGAAGAAAAAGACAATAATTCATTAAAAGGATTGAAAAGTCAATCTCACATGAGCAGAATGATATCATAGAAAAAAATTGTTTTGCTCATTCTGCACAAACCAATCACAGACTAATAAAGGTGAGGCAAAATTTACCCTTGGTAATTGCGAGTTACAGGAGATATGAGAACATTTACTGAAATTTGCATTTGGCAGCATAATTTCCCCTAGAGGCTTTGAAAAGAATGGTGTTTGTGACAGTTTGATCTCTCAGGTCAAGTTACACCATCACCACAGGAAAAAGAGGAAAGAATGACTTACTTGAATTATCTGTAAGAATTGTGGCTGCACTCATTAACCTCTGTCTTCGGACAGGATCATTGATAGCATCCATTGAGACCTCATAGTCCAGCAGGATCTGCCTCTTTGGTCAGAAAGACAGCAGAAGATGAAGATGTAATACTTACAATACAAATATTACAGGGGAACATGAAGATGTAATAATTACAATACAAATATTACAATACTTGCAATGCAAAAATTATATCCAGCAGGAGATAAATATGCCTTTTCAAATACGCGTTACAGCAAAGCTTTTACTTGCTGAAAGAACATAAAACAAAAAAAAAAAATCAGATGCTTGAAGACAAAGAACATGTCATCAAAAGCAGTACAATATTTCAAGAATTTTTTCCTTTCTGAAGACATTTAATTAGCAGTTATATTTCCATTATAAAAGAATAACAGGGGGCAAGGGAAGATAATCAATCTGTCTTTTCCAGTGAATAATAAACAGACAAAAAAAACCACTGTCCATCAGTTTGAATAAACTGTTGGCTATTTAACTATGAACTACTGATTTTTAATAAATAATCATGTATTAATATGAAAAATAGTCACTTAGTTAATACAAATTATTGGGATTTTTAGCCCTATTAAACCTATCAAGATCTAAATAATATTGAACTGCCTAAAACCAGGAATGGGACGACTTTTGTTTTCATTAGAACTACCAGATGACAAGGAACCTGATAGCCAGGGAGTGGACAGACTGACCACATCACAATGCACTGTATTTTAGAATTCCCTCTCAGCACAATTGCATTTGCATAATTTTATTCTTTGGGAAGGATAAATGAATGAGAATATATCATAATGTTACCTCAAACTCCTATGATATTATGATTTTTATAAACTTATTCCATAAAGCTGTTATTCAGGGAATGAAACCGATATCCTTGGCCTTAAAAGTTTAATAACAATTATTTCTTTTTTCACTCTGATGAAAAATGATTTTCATCATTTTTTTTAATGAAAAAAAAATTTTAATGAAAATCTAAGCAAACTTAGCTGATAGAGCTATCAGAGAACAAACCTATAAAATGAATTGATAGTACAGTGCTAAAATGCTCATTTTCCCCTCTGTTTTTTCTCTGAATCCAAGAGGCTCCAAAGACTCTTGTAATCATGGCCTGTGCAAGTCACCCTTCATTCTTTTCTCCAAGATTTGGTGTCTCAGAAAACAGAAACCCAGAATAATTTGTGTCTCAGCCTGACTAAAGTTCTCAGTCATCTTGTTGAAATTCACAGCTGTTAAGGAACCTCAGAGTTGTGGTTTTGGAAAGGACAAGGACATTCACCCACACTGAACTGGTTACTGCTGCTCATTGATCTTTAGCTGAAGGAAATAATTGGGCATGAGAAGTCCTCTGACAAATTGGGATTTAAAATAGGGATGTGCACTATAATGTTATAAACTCATTCTGTCCTACCAAAAAGCTTCTACCCAATGTGATTTTTAGCATCTTCAGCCTCTTTTTGTGATGAAAGTAGAGAGGACATTGTTTGGGGAATCCTCAAACAGCAGAGCCTGTACTACCAGTAGTTGTCATAACATGGAATAAACTGCCATGTTTGTTGCAGATTATTATTATTTGAATAAAGGTAAAGATATACATTGGAGAAGCTCACAGTGCTTGGATCATACTTTAGGCTTTCCTAGAGATTTTCAGAACTTTGTCATTCCCTGGACACAGAGAGGGGAAGGGACCTTGGAAAGGTCTGAAGATGTTATTTCTGAGATATAAAAATCCAAATTACATTTGGCATCCATCTGTGCAGACTTTGCAGCCTTGCAGAAGTAAGGTCTAGTAAATAATCCACTTTTATCTCCTGTCTCATACATCTCCTGCAGCATAGTCACAGATTTAAGAGAATAAAGTTAAATAGAAATAAACAGCCATAAAAATTAATTTTATACTTACAGAACATATGACACATATTATGAATTTTATTTTTTTTTTCTGAATAGATACAATAAACCATTACCATGGGCTGTGACACAGCATTTCTTTTACGTGCAGCAGAACCAAACTAGGTCACAAAATTGAATTATATTCTTAACACAGCAGGGGAAACATTATTGACACTACAAGAAGCAAATGCTTTACCAAAGGAGATGACAGGTGGCTGCCAAGTGGGTGATTTGGATTCCTTCAGCTCAAATATAGAATTTATTATAGCTGGGATTATGGAATTTAGAAGAAATTCTGAACATGATGACTGTCAGAATGAGAATTTAATCAATTTTAGCTAGGATTATATGTCTGAGAAAGACTTCCCTCTAAGGATACTTTTCAAACAAACCAAAGTTGGAACATTATTTCTCTTAGCTTTGCTATGAGAAAATTTTCATTTTCAGTGAGATGGGTGGAACAATTCTGATGTTCTCTCAGAAGCCAAAGAGAATCTGTCTCAGGATGAAACCAGCACAAGGGCATGAGAAGCTTTCTTTTTAGATATTGTTGAAAAGAATTAAGTAATATGGATAATTACCTGAGAATTATTTTGAAAGAATCAGCTCAAGATTAAAATATCTAAATATAGGTATCTAAATGAAGATGTTGACAAAGAGCCAGAGAATAAAGTTGGGATGGTCTTCTAGAAGATACAGTATTTTGTCATTGGCAAAGGTACTGTGAAAAAAAAATCTCCAAAATTAAGCAAAGAAAGAATAATGAGTCTTAATAGAAGTTTCTTAATGGACTTAAAAATGAGTGGTCAGCAGAGGAGCCAGGAATCACTGCTGTAAATGAGATGTGAAACAATATGTGTGAGATTTAGCCTAATGTTTTAGATATCCATGCTTAATTTATCCATGTGTGCAATGCATTTAAAATCCCAGTATATGGGACACATGTTTCTGATAAGTTTTATTCACATAAATAAATGTTTCTGAAGCCATTTGAGATGGACTATTGAGACATTTGGTAGTTGAGACATCCACAGCAGCAGACATGGCACATAACATCTGTGCCCTTCCATAGAGGAGGTGAAAGCCAAGTAAGACACTAGAAAAGCCCTAATGTCACTAGGTATCAATTTGTGACCTGGAAAATTAAATCTCCACTTGACTCTGGGAGTTTAGAACATAGAACACATGTAGAAATCTTAAAAACCCCATAAGTCCAAAAATTCAAACCCTGGACAGAATCTAGTTGCCTAAATGTAGATATTTAGCAACATTTGAGATGCTGTAAGGTTTATGAGATACACACAAAGTGCTGGAAGATGTGCCACAGATAATAAGGATATCTAGAACATCCACCATATGCAAGAGCAACTAAACTGGCACCAGATGTTTAAAGTCAGCAAGTGAATCACATCCCAAAGATCAGAAATCTTCATATGAACTAAACCCTATCCTAAATATTTAGGTCAGATAGTGAGTTGTCTGTAGAAAAGAATAATAATTTTAAAAATAAAATTAAAAAAAAATTAGGTCTTTAGGAAAAAATTCTTCAAATTAAGAATTTTATACATTTATTTCTGCAGCACAAACAGAGATATTGACAGAGCACAGGTCTATGATGTGCCACAAGTGACAGCCACTTCCAACTTCCCTCTCAGTTGCAGGTAATGCTGGGGCTCCCTCTGCTCCCAAAATCTCATCCCTGAATTGTCATATCACATGCAAATCTAATGAATGTATTTTATACTTCAAATACTTACAAGCTTCTTGTGGCAGCGATCAGGCTGTGAACGAAATATTTGCTCCTCATTTTCCTGGTCATTTGAAATTAAGTTTTGCCTTGAAGTAGGTGTTTCTTTATTACTCTCTTTTCCTTCTGAATTTTTCAAGTCAGCAACTGGCATTTCAGATGCAGCATGCAAGGCCTTACTGCTTTCTTCCACAGCCAACATCTGTAACAGGAAAAGCAAAATATCTGCCTGTTAATTCAAGGCAAATACCAATGCATGGACTAAGATCATATACATGTAATTATTATGATATCTGAATTATTTGCACTGACAGTTCCTAGGTTTCAAATGTTAAACTATCATCAAAAGACAGGAGTAAAAAATGTTATTCACAATTCTGAAAGACATAGCAGGGTTACCTGTGAGCTACTCTAATTAAAGTCTGCCCTTGTCACTTTAAATATTGTATTTTTTATCTGATTTACGAAGTATGATGGCTTATCCTTTTACTTTCCTTTTCTTGATTTGAAAAGGACCTTGAGTCCATGACAGCAGAAGACTAAGGGCTCAAACTAAATGCTAAAATCTTAAATTTTCCTAAATCCTAATCCTGTTGAAAGAAAAATAGAAATAAGGAAAAAGAAAAACAGAAGGAAGAAAAGCCTAAGCAAAGCCTGTCAAGGTGGAATATCAGACACAGAAATATTACAGAGCTGTCAACAACTGTAGAGGAGGAACTTCTGGAAACTTTTCAAACTATTTCGGTAAAATGGTGATGCCTAACACTTCAATGATGAAATTTGATAGTTGCTAGAGAATATTTGCTTGTCCTTTTACAAGTCTGAGCTTTCTGACTGCTAGCAGTAAACCAGGGAAATCTTTCATTTAAGGTGGGCGATAAAATGTATCCACTCATGCTTCCTTCCTGCAGTAATACCAGGAAAGAAAACCCAGAGAAAGGCACAGTAATAATGGTACTGTACAACAACAGGACAAACTATGGAGTGCAGCATTCGTGGAATATCATAAAAATTACTTCCTTGCCAGAAAGGCATTCCTGTACAATGTCAGGTCTGCAAATCCTAAAACTTAGTATATTTTAACTTGGATTTATGATGGGTTTTTGTATAACATAAATGTACATGCATACATACATTTGTAAAGACATAAAGAGAAATGAAGTGTCAGAAAGTATTGTAAGAAGCCCATGTTTAATTCAAAACATCATTTCCCTAATTCAAAAACAGAAAAAAACAAAAGGAACTAAAGGAACTACAGATCATATATGATCATTTACAAACCTGTTCCTTCTCTATAATTTGTCTGGCATCCTGAAGCATTTTTTCTTTTGCCTCTGTTTCAGCACGGGTTGCTCTGTTTTCCTCTTCATATGCCATGGTTACCACAGCCAAGATCAGGTTGAAGAGATAAAATGAGCAGAAGAAGATGACTGCCATAAAAAAAAAGATGCAGGACACTCCAGAGGTACGGATGGTCTGAGAGGAAAAGGGAAAGGTTGTAATAAATTCCAAACAAACTAATATTTACAAAGCAATTTCAAAATAACTGTAAACAATTTATTTTTCTATGCAATAGAAAAGGTTAATGTATTACAGTGTTTTCAGTGAAAAACATTAGGATCTGCTTCTGGTCTAAGTTATACATAAAAATGTCACATACTGCAGAAAAGAATTCAAAAATTAAAATGAAATCAAATATCTTCCAGCAAATCAGGCAAATGATCAACAGAGTTTAAGCTATGAGAAGACAAATTCATCTGTAAAGACATAAACAGGTGACTGTAGAAGACATTAATGAAACTCAGTAATGAAGATGAAAGCTAAAATTACTATAAAATCATGAAAGATGTTTTAATTGCAGAATCAGAGGCAACATTTAGACTGATTATCTTATATTTTTTTTAATGGTAGCAGAGGAGATGGTTCAAAATTAAGCTCTGAGACATTAAAAACTAAAAGTAACATGATCTTCAAAGCGCAAAAGATGTTGCATCCATTTAAAAAAGTCACAGTTAATAAAGGCTGATGGAAAAAAGATTTAAAATGGTGCAATATGAAAGATACAGAATAAGGCAGAGAGTATTGTTCCTGTGTGACAAAGGCACTGTATAGATATAAGGGATCCAGGAAGTTCTCTACAGGTATTTTTACATCATTTTTTCAAAAAAACACAGAATTGAAAAGTTACATTCAATTCTCAGAATCAAAATATAAAGTCCCCAATTTTTTTAGTACCATGTTGTCAAAAATGAAAGTGTGTACGTTGAGCCAAAAGGTTTGGTGAGGAGTCAGCATTTCAAAGGAAGACGAACAGAGAATGTGACAAATCCTCACATTCCCTGCAGTAGCAGGGAGCTCCCTGGCTGGATCTGCTCCATATCTCAGTCCTTTGGTGGTTACATACAAATATTTAACTCTTATGTAGCTCTTAATCACCTGAGAGTGTTCTCCAACAAAACTCTGAGCATTCACAGCAGGGTTGCTGCCACACAACCTCACTTGCAGAAGGTGCTACAGCTCAGTCACTTGACTCTACTTCCTTAAAACTTACATTGATTTTAGAAGAAAATTGGTGTCAGTAATGTTAAAACCAATACAGACTTTTCTAGTGGACATAAAGCTCTGATTTGCACATCTAAAGTCATTCCAGCAGTACCCACTTGTCTATAGAGACGCTCCCAGTTGTCCTGGGTCATCAGCCGGAACACAGAGAGGAAGGCCCAGCCAAAGTGGTCAAAACTTGTATAACCAAAGTCAGGATTTTTCCCAATCCTCTCACAGGTGTAGTTCTCTGGACACCCACTTCTAACCACAAAAGAAATGTTAAACAATACTTATGTGGAGATTCAGTTGAATCTGAATGCACCTAATACATGGCAACAAACAAAGATTTGTTCAGTTTGTCTGAAAAGAGGTTTCATTATTCCCCAAAATATTCCTGCCAGAAGGGCTGATTCATATCTGACCATCCCAGAAAACCATTTATCTAGGAAAGAAAACTAGACAGAAACCTTAGTTTGGGACTAGACAAAAACTCTCATTGATGTAGGATATGTCCTAACAAATACAGAGAGTCGGGGAAAATGGAAATGCCTTTATTTTTAAATAATTCACTAAGATGAGGAGAGGAGAATTTATTAATATCTAAAAGTCTTTAGTGATCTGTTCCCCTTCTCATTTTTATCATTCTACCTTATCATTATACTCCCAGTAGTTAGCAACAAAGTACATATAAAATTGGCTGCATTCTTGTTCTTCATCCTTTTTCTGGTGTGAAATATGTGGTTTTTAATTTAATAACACACCCATTGATCCATTTCTTTCTCCTGAAAAATCATTGCCATTCTTTTAGACCAAAAATAAAACCATAGTTCATCTGGGGGAAAAAAAATGAAGGAAGTACTAAAACTGCTTTGTTCACTTACTTGTTACCTCCAGTGTACTCACACAGCAATATTTCAGAAGTGTCTTTCAATCTGAAGCATTGCTCTAATATAAAAAAAATTAAAGAATCATAAAATTCGAAGTTTTCAGTTTCTACAGCTTTCTGACAGTAAACCAAATATCACTACACTTTATAAACACTATGATGGATCAAACCTCTGTGAAAGATCCTTTCCCAACAGGACTGATTGTCAGCAGATCTGTCTCTCTGGCAATTTAAAATAAACAGTAACATTTTGCTGCACAACTAACAATGTAAAATTCTATTTGATCTTTGGCAGAAATAAGAATCTCTATGTAAAGTAAACAAAATCCATTAATTACAGAGTGAGTGATGGAAAAAATCATTCTCTGTGCAGTAACCCTAAAATTAACATCCCTGTGCAATGCACAGATAAGGAAGAACATGCTTATAGAAAACTCAGTCCCTCCATCCCACAGATTGCTGATCTTTCTCCAAATCCAAGATTCACTAATCTCATATTCAGTTGTCCTAGAGACTTCATACTACTACTTGTGCAAATGGAAGGACAAACCTTCTTGGCAGAAATACATTCAACTATACATTAACATGTCTGTGAAAAATCAATACATACATAGGAAGATACACAGATTATGTAAAGACAGAAAAGAAAAACATTTACCTGCATCACTTGGTACATATATCTTGGCCTCCTTGCATAATGAGTCATTGTACAGAGTTTTATCGAGGATACATTTGGATTTTAAATTGCCCATAAAGAGCTGAAGGCCTATTAGTGCAAATATACTCAAGCAAAATACAGTCAGGATCAGCACATCCAAGAGCTTCCTAACAGACTCAACAAGTGAATTTACAATGACTTTCAGACCTAGGAAAATAAGATCCAGTAACATAAAATGTCAGAAAAGGAATGTAATGATGCTCCTATATGATAAGTCATGACACATGCAGGTTTGTTAAAGACAAAGTATTGATGTGTGGCTTTTGCACTAAAATTAAACACCTTAAATGCTTCATTAATGCTATAATTTCATAAATAATCAAAATATATTTACAATTACATGGAAATTATAAAGTTAATATATACTATGACCATGAGATATACTGTAATTTATAGATTTTCAAGCCAATTTTTGCAGTTGGACTCTGAAGTCATTCTTTGGTACCCTAATTAAGGACACAAGTTACAAAAAATATTGAATTCTGGATGGCATATATAACACACTGTCCAAAATATTACATACAATCTAGAGAGTGGCTGTGGTCAGTAAGGAAACAAATTAAAGTCTCTCAAATTGTAAAATCAACATTCTGGGAAATAAACCAGACAAGGATTAGCTAAAGAGGAAGAAAATTAAACCAGAAATATGGTGGTTTAGGTATATTATGTTAAGAAAACATATTACATACAGTGGGCTGCTCCAGGAAGACAAATTAAAGAGACATAGGCACTGGGCTAAATATAAATGTACATCAGTAATGGGTTAAAAAAGAATAAAATAATAATAATGCAGAATATAAATTTGCCTTTGTCATTTGAAGGCAAAATGATTTAAAAAATTGTTTGGGTGCTGCTGAGGGTGCAAAACAGTCACACCTTGGGGTCACAAAAAGTGACCAGAGAACTGGAAGACAAGAACAGGAGTGGAATTAGAATTTGCATTCTGGTGAAGCAGAGAGAAAATCAGTGAGGTGTGTTGTTCCTTACCTGGTATTACTGAAATAGCTTTCAAAGTCCTCAGTACTCTGAAAGTTCGAAGAACTGAAACATTGCCAACACTATGAGATGCAGCCAGGTACCTGCAAAATTAACCCACAGTCAACTGAATGACAAAGATGGAGCTTTTCAAAGCATTTTCTTCTGGAGCAGGCAGTAATGAATTCACTGCATAAAATACATCCTAAGATACATGCCTAAAATTAGGAATCTAAGTCCATTTCTAGGCATGGATTAAAGTAATGGGGCTTTGGAGCAGTGCCTCTGAAAAGAAATACAGTAAGTTCCTACTTTGGGTGGATTTGGATGCTTCAGCTTTGGAAGAGTTTATCCATCAAAATGTCAAATAAATATAAAACTGCCAATGTCATAACCGCACTCTTACCCTGAGACTTCTCTCATGAAAGTACATGTTGCTATCTCAAAACAAAATACACACTTCAGGAGAAGGAAGTTGAGCAACAGAGATTTATAATGTGTTTATTCAGTACCACATGGGGCTCTCTAACCTTTAACAGTCACTAAGAAGTTGAGTATTGCAACTTGTTTCAATTTTAACATTTCAACAATTAGAAAATTTCATCAAATCAGTATTTTAAAGCATTGCATAGTCTATACAGCACTTTTACAGGTTACCCCAAATTTTCTAAGACTTCTTTATGTCAGATAGGATATGAATTGTGACTCATCTCATGACGAGCTCATAACTGGTAATGGAATTCCTTAAAAAATAAAGTCTCAATAAAAAAATCTGAGACAAAAATGGTTGAAAAGGCAACCTCCCCCTCAAAGCATGACTTTGTCAGCAGCAGATCAGAGCACATTGGCTTTGCTTAGTCTTGAATAATTAAGACTGAATAATTATCAAGTACCCTAAGCAATATTGACACTTGAGTTAGCAGCTGACCTAATTTCTAAATAGTTTTCTTTGTTGTACTATAAGACATGGAAAAAACCAGGTGGAGGTACTGTATTGTAAAGTTGGACATTAATTAATTAGGGATGCAGGTAGGGGAAAAGGACCATAAATTAAATTTTTCATGCAACTGTTGGACTGTCTTGTGATAGTTGTAACTAACAGTAACTATCTAGTGATAGATGCTGATGATCAACAGTATTCAAGCTCCTTAGCAGTTAATTTTTACCTGTAAGGTTAATTGTTCATATACATATTGATGTGTGTGATGACACCTGGGTACATATCATCTATTAATTACAAATGAGGAAAAACCTACCTGTAGTGCTACAAACTACTCCCTTCTTTTTTATTCTACCACCTGACAACTTCATTTGGTGCCTTTAGCTCTCATTGTAGGAAGAAAAATATTATTTATTCTCTTTTTGTCTCTGTGCTGTACACTTCAACCGTGTTCCTGCTCTGCAATTGTCTTTTCATGTGAGTTTTACTCTATGTAGTTTTTGGTATTTGGAACTACAGATATACATATTCACTGCAGTTTTTTTAATTCTGACATCTTTTGACATGTGAGGAGCAAAACTACACAAAGTCCTGAATTAAAACACAGGCTACACAGAGAAATAATATGTGCTCTTCTTCTTTAGTTCTTACTCCTGATGTCTTCATTTTCTACCTCCTTCTCTGACCATGAGTGGATGCTGGAGTGGGGCTTTTACAAAGCTGTCTGTTTAAACTCCAACATCATCTTCCCAGCAAGTGGAGGCTATTCCAGAGCCCATGAATTTGTATGTAAAGCAAGGTGTGTTCTTCCTTGAGCAGCATTTGACACTGGGATTTCACCAGTTATTTACCACCAAGTCATTCAATGCCTTGTGCCCCATTTTGGACCCTTCTCAAATGAGTTTCATTGGATCCAGAGCACAGCTAAGATAACATAAAGGGGCAGGCTTGGTTTGGGCAGTTTATGCAATTACCTCTTGACAAAATTCAAATAAAGACTAAATTGAGAACAATCACACAGTTCTAAGATGAGCTTTTAATTTAGGTCTTACTTTAAAGTCTGTTTTTCTCATTGCAGGCATGCAAAATGTTATTCAAGCACAGTTTAGCAGGGAGGATGCCAACAACTGTAAGGAATTTCAGCAACACCAAATGTTATTTTCTCTTATTTGTCCCCTGAGTGTAAAAGAAAAACTGAGTTTTACTTACATTACAATAATAATAGAAAAATCCAAGCAGTTCCATGGATCTCGAAGAAAAGTAAATTCATTCCAAACAAATCCTCTTGCTACTACTTTAATCAATATTTCAGTGGTATAGACAGCAGTAAAAACATGTCTGAGGAGGAAAGCGTATACTAAAGTTACAGAAATAAAAATATCAATGAGACTGATACACATTCAGGCACATTTCTATGTTTTCTCTGATTTAGTCCCTGCATGGAGATAAAGGTAGAAAATGTGAAGGAAAATAGGACAGGTTGCATTACTTTCAGAAGCATCATGGGGACAAGATGTCTTCCTGAATTTTAGTAATTTTTCCATATAAATCTAAAACCACAAACATTCACATAAGCATATGATGCTATTTCTGGATGAAAGATAGCTCACATTTCCTTAAGAAACATTTTTAAGACTGTGTTTATGTTCTAAAGCAGGCTGGGAAAGTTCAAAGCCTCACCCTTCTGGCAGAACAATAACAACAAAGATGTATTTCAGCCTGTTAAGTTTGCACATTTTATATATTTATTCTGACAAATACACTACTACTGAAAGAAATCCTACAGAAAATTAAGTTCTCACCATGCTTACCCCAAAATAAAAGGAATTAAAATTACAGAACTTCTGAGGCTCCAGGCACATTTTCCAGATTTAATAATGGAATATGAACTCAAGTTACACTGGATACAGTGCACAAGTACCAAAGGAAGAAAGACATTACAAATAAGTGGCTTCCTAGTGGGAAAAACTGACTTAGGGGAGTCACCAGGAAACAGAGGAAAGCACAGAATGAATATTTATTCCTTTATAGCTTTTGCATGAGGCAACTACAACAGGCATTCAGGTTATTGTTGTAGAATGAAAGATATTAAGTTAAAATCCTGCTGCCCAGTCTCTCAGAAAGATTTAATCCTCAAAAGGAAAAATGGGCCAACCTCCTCTCTTACTCCAGATGGCAAAATTAGGCAAGGCAGAAAAAAGGGCATATGGTGAGAACCTCTAAGAAAAGGCACTGAATCTCCGCAAAAGACTGGGTGATATAATAACAATCCTCAGCCTTCCTCAGGTGTCTATCCAAGAATTTTCAAGCCCCAGAATTAGACCACCACATTATTTAAATTTTTAATCCTGCACATTAGTATCCATGGAAAAATAGTGAGCACATGGCCACTGAGGTACTTACTCAGTCCAGTTGGTTTCTACAAGGTGAGGGATAGTCATAGTCATACAATTGACTAACACAGTAAATGTAATAATGCCAAGAAAAACTGTGAATAGTAAGTCAAGGAAAAAACCTCTATATTATACAAAATGAGGTTCATGCAAGTTGCTGATTTCCACACACAAACACCACACAAGCATTCATAAGATAAGTTTTCATTTGAATATGCTCAGAATTTTTCACGTGTTTTCCAAAGGAACTTATCACAAATTATCCTGAGTTGGAGAGGACCCACAAGGATCACCAAAATCCAGTTCCTATCCTTGCATAGGACCATTTCAAGAACCTCCCACCAAGATCAAATCTTCTCAGCTGGGTAAAATTCATGTTTTAAATATAAAAATGAATTCTCTGCATGTGGAGATGGTTTTAGAAGTTAGGACAGTAGTGGGACATAACACGTTTGACATGTTCAGATACGTTCACCTAAAAAGACTTATTTCCACTAATTAATAATTCCAAATAAAAGCAGAAAAAGCAGAAACAGAGGAACAGAATGACAGAAAATGGCACAGAATATTTTCATATTCAAATCATGGAAACCAATGAAAGGATATGAATGGATCAGAATTTTAATTGCCTTTCTTCTGACTGGATTAAAAGGACCAAATATAAACAAGGCAGGTGTGGCAGAAAATCGGAAAATGGTCCTCCTTTTATTTAACACCATAAAAGTCTATTTAAAAGAAAAAAGATTCATAGTACATGAAACATTTGAATGAATGAAAAATTTGTGCAAAAATTACTTGTTGAGTTTTTCATGTCTGCATCTAGAGCTATATCTAACTGCAGTTAGAGCACAGTTTTCCTTTATTCTAACTTGGAGCTGTGACCTGATTATTCAGATTTTGGAGAAAAGCAGCTCTGTTGAAGTTCATTATTGCCTGAGAGGAAGAAACCATAATGGGAATGAATATGAAGAGCAAGTAATCATATTAATTTGGTCAAAGTAATTAAATTACTACTCTGGGACTGTAACAATGGTCTTAATACCTTACTTGTAGACAGTGTTACAGGCTACAAGAGATTATTTACAAGATGTAGATTGTGTAGCACTGCCAAAATCCTGGACAGTCAAAGCAAAATTTTAATTTTGAAGTATCTCTAGATTGTAACATAACACTGTAAATTCATTCTAAGCTACCTTAAGGTCCATGCAGCTCAGCACATTTGCCATATAGTAAAAATGAAATCTCTTGAATGAAAAACAGTTTCCTAACTTTAATATAAATTTCTTCAACTCAATCAACCTTAGTTCTTCTTCATCAATAGTATCACTTTGATTACTTTAAGAAAAAGGTATCTGGAAGATCAAAGTCTAAAGCATATTCTCTGATAAAATTATTACACTCCCATACCTTGCTGGCATACATTAAAACAGCAACTAGGACTGGATGAAACCTTCTGCTATTCATATCAAGTCTTCTTTGACAGTAGTAACAATTTAATTTAAGTATTTAATTTAGAAGGGATTCCTAGACTATCTATTTTAGATACCGCTATAGTCAGCATCCCCAACCACTTTGGAATAGCATGGAGTATGTGCAATATAAAGATGGAACAACAAACAAAGCCAGTGAGACAAAGTTACAGAAAATTAATTTAAGACAATGAAAGTATATAGGTTTGCTACACAAAGTAATGGAAATATCTTAAATGTGCCTCTCTTAATTTGTATAGTATTTGTAATTCAGTGAAAGCATCTGCAATTCCAGTGTGACCAACTGTTGGGCAGGCACTCTTTACACAGCAGGGAGCTCAGCCCCACAGGCATCAGAGAAACTGCTCTGGAAAACAAAGCACCACTAAGCCCAGAACATATTTACTATTAAAGTGCACCATTCACATATAATGTTTTCATAATTAACTTTGATTCTTGACTGGAATTTAAAATAGCTCTTCATTCCATAATGCAGAGCATATCTTAGAACTCCTCCTCAAAAGCTGTCAGTAATGTTCAAAGCTCTGTCTACAGAGCAACCAAACCCCAGCACCTCCTGAACAGAGCTTTTACTATCCCTTCAGCGCTCAGCAGGCAAAAACAAAAATAAAAAAAAAAATTTGGGAAGTTTTAACCTTGTGATCACTGTAGTATGGATCAAAATCCTCCAGGGGTTCCCCAACCAGCTCTGCAGGAATGTCCCCATACAGAGATGGCAACGTTTTGCAGATTTTCAGGTCAAGTTGAGGAGTAAGTTTATCTTCTTCAACTCCTTGTTCTTTAGTCTCCTTAGTCTTCTCTTTAACTTTGTCTTGCTCCTTTTTTTTGTTGGCAATCCTTTCCTCGATTGCTGCCAAGGACTCAGGGGTGAATCGTCGAAACCTGTTAGCTTCTGATGGCCAAAACAAGGGATCCATTTTTCCTTCTGCCTGTTTGTCTCCAGTACTAGAGGTAACTTAAGAAAGAAAGCTCTTGACAGTTACAGAATACCAGAAATAACACTTGCTTTAATGTCTGTTAGATATATGATTTTTTACTTGTCTGAAACTCTGTGTCAAAATAGAATAAAATAGAGTAGAATATGAACAGACTATTTCAATTGAAAAGATTCTACCATGACCATCCAGCCCAACTTCTTGACTATTGTAAGGCCTTGGGCACTGCCCAAGTGCCTCTTAAACACTGACAAGCCTGGGGCATCAACTATCCACCTAGGAAACCTGTTCCAGTGTCTGAGCACCCTTTTGGCAAAGAAATGTTTCCTCATGTCCCATGTAAACCCCCTGCAGTGTGGCTTTGGACCATTCCCATACATTTCCTATCACTGGATCCCAGGGAGAAGAGCTCAGCACCTCATTCTCCACTTATCCTCCTCAGGAAGCTATAGATGAAGTCACTGACAGCCATGAGGTCACCCCTCAGCCTCCTTTTCCAAAAAGCAGAAAAGCCCAAAGCCCTCAGCAGGTCCTGGTAGGGCATTCCTTCCAGCCCTTCCACCAGCTTTGGTGTTCTCCTCTGGACACACTCAAGGACCTTCTCATCCTTCCTAAGCTGCAGGGCCCAGAACTTCCCACAGTGCTCCAGATGAGGCCACACCAACAATGGACACAGCAGATCAATGACCTCTTCTGACCAGCTGGTCCTTCTGTGAGGCACCCATGATGCAAGGCAAATTAGGATATATATGAGGCACCCAAGATATAAAGCAAAACCAACTAGAAGTACATGGATTTAGAAGAATGAGTAATGAAAACCAGACCCAGTAAAGATCAACTACTTAATCTGGATCCACCCTGTGCAATTCAGGTTACAAAAGAGATATTTTTTTTCCTTTGCCTTTCCAGCTTGGAAGCATCAAGATCACACCTCATCACAACTCTGACAATCATCTAATTTTTTTTCTCACTGTAAATGAAAGTATCAGCAGCCTTGCACCTCTGTTACTCCTCCTCTGTACTTCCTGAAAACAGAATTAAGTTTCACATGTCCCATCTCTAAGGCTCATCAGATCCATCCCTTCCACAGCAAGGCCAACACCAAAATCAGCTCAAGGCTTTGTTCAGTTGCATTTTCAATTACTCTGCTTGAGGTTTAAAGGGGTAAGAGTGGCAATGAGAAGCACTGAGGTGACAAGGCAAATACTGTAAGTATTCAGTTACTAATGCCCAAATTTACCACAGAACTGTAGATGACAGCAATTTACATGACACCAGATCTCATCCACAGAAGATGAAGAAAATGTTGACCCATTACAGAATGATTTGTCCTTTGTGACTCACGTCAAAACCAATTACTTCCATTTAATAAACAATTTTGGTCACTGCCAAGTCCTTAAAACACTCTGCATTTTTGATTGCTGAGGTCCAGCTGTGCTGCTACTCCTTGTGAGCTCGCATCTGGACCATGTTAGAGAATCAATATTCTCTTGCAATTACAGCTCTCATCTTCAGATGCAGATACATTTATTTTAAAAGAATATGCAAGCAAAAATGATTGTGTAATGATTTTGTTGGGGTTTATGGGACTTGGGAGGGGTTTTTTTTCCTCCTCTGGGACTTTCCAAGCATGTTCAGATCTGATCAGGAACCACAACTCAGAGATCAGAATTTACCATGGTAACAAAATGGAAGTATATAACCAAAGAACTGTTACTTTGCCAAACCACACAGACATATTTCCAGTTGAAAGCTCAGAAGATAAATTGAAAATCAAGATGTTCTTTTTTTTTTAAATTTGCAATAACTCTAAGAACAATTTTATCTTCAAAGTGGTTTTAAGGACAATAGAGAAACTCAGCTTTTAGGGAACTATGTCAACTGAAATAAATTAAGCAAAGAAAATGGTTTTAGCAAATGCAAATATCAGTTTTGTATTAAGGATTTCAGAGCTGCATTTAAAATAATAATAACAATAATAATAAAAAGAAGAATGAGACAGAAGTATTGATCAAGAGCAAAAAGATGCAACACATTCCCTTCAGCAACTGTGACGAGAAGTCATAATTGGATAAACTTCCACGGACATTCATGAGAGGATTTCTTCAGCAGACCTGTACCAGAAATGCACTGTGCTCACATGGAACAGACTTCCTGGCCTTTGATCAACTGCCAAGTGTTTATAGATTGTGACTTGGGTTAGGAAAAAGGAAGCTAAGAAGATGTGACTGAAAAATACTTCTAATATAAAGGACTAAAATGATATTAAAAAGACAGAGTGACTACTTGGAATTCCTGAAGCTCAGCTAAACTCAACCACCTCACCACATACTACTGAATTAGTTGGATTTTTAAGAGAAGACACTGAGGTAAAGTGTTACTCTGAGAAATAATTTCAATTTCTGTATGGGACAAAAAAGCTTCCCCAGTAACTGAGAGGGAAGATACAGAACAAGTTTTCTTAGTAGCATAAGCACCAGATTTATTCTAGAAACTAAGAGAAGAAACTTGGGTGTGTGACTACAAGTTAGTGCAAAGAAATTGCAGGTCAGTTTGTACTATGTCAATATGCTGCTGAGGCAGATGCAACACTAGAGTTCAGATCTGTTAATTTCCAGTATAGCAAATGAAAGAAATTTGCATTTAAATTAAATTAAGAGCTGGAAATCCTACAACAGGTTTTGATATCTCTGATCCTGTAGCAGAGACCAGTCCATCAGTAACAGATACAAATGCACTGGTACCTTCAGTTACTAAAGTACCACTTTCTACAGGATCAGGGATGCATTAACACACAGGATCAGGGATGCATTAACACATTTTTATTTTTAATTAAGGTGGAAATGACTTGGTTTTCTTATCTTGAGAGGAATTGCATTCATTGCACAAAGCTAAGCATTGCTTGAGGTAAATCTAGTTGGCTTAAGGATGCTGTGAAAATGACACAGAATATTTTTATGTCAAAACCCAAGGAATTCCAGATATACTGATGAAATTACTGAACAAATTACCTGCAAGCTACTAGAAAGGGATAAAAAAAAGAGTCATTAAGTGAAACAGACACTGGGCACTACTAAAGTACAATTTGCTACTAAAATTTCTTAAGATAAAGAGTTTTTCTAGAATAGCAAAGCAATACCAAAAAATGAGTCTGTTAATACAGTGTTTCAGAGACGTGAATTACAAAATGCTTGCTGGGGTACTGACTAATCAGTAGAGATGATAACTAACAAGTTTAGACTTTTGGATTGGAAAGCAAAATACAAATTCAAGCCTTATATACAACTCCTTGATTTGACTCCATTTGTATGAATTTCAGAATTTTAGCTCCCTAAAAGCACAGAGTTCCTTTTAAATGCAGCCATCAAAGTATTGACCATAAGATATCAACAATCCCCAAATGTAGAATTGAAACTGATAAAACTGCTCAGTAAAATACTATAAAAGTCAGTAAGGGGCATTTATGAGATGTTTCTCAAAATAGGAAAATTAGTAGGAATGTAAATATAAAAATGTCCCTATTTGTGTTTCAATCTAGTTTTAGCATGGATTGTAACCAATTCTGAGTGCCAAATTACTCATATCAACTCTCTTGTCAAGGGCCACCAACTGAATATTTCCTGTGAGCACTTGGATCTGGAAAAAAATAATGAGTAAGCCAACTGTACTTTGGTTTTAGTGTGCATTTAGTATAGTCTTTCATACAGGAATAAAGAATAAAATGTGTTCACCTCTTCACCTGAAATAAGAAAACAAAAAGAGAAAGCCGCTCACAGCAACACCTTATGAAACAGGACAGGAATTCCCTGTTTTCTGTTCTGTACCTTGCCAAAATCTTCTGCTATCACCTACTCAGTTTCAATAAGCAGAAAAAAAATTCTGTTTCTGATCACCATTTTATTCTATTTAATTGACAGTGATGGTGAACAGATCTAACAGATTTTAGTCTCAAGTAAAATCCAACTTGGACAATTTAGAGGACTACTGGTTTTTCTAAAATACAAGGCCATTTCTTCCACCCAGCACTTTGTCCCCCATTCTCCACTTCTCACTCATCACCTCATCTCAAGGAAAAGTTTGTGTTTGGATGGGTTGGATCAATATCTATCAATGCAGTTTTTTTGGAATTTTTTTCCTACCAGTGCAGTTTTTCAGCGGTTTGATTTTTTAACATGTGTAACAGACAAAGATAATATAATATAATATAATATAATATAATATAATATAATATAATATAATATAATATAATATAATATAATATAATATAATATAATATAATATAATATAATATAATATAATATACTTACTCATTACTTCCAAATTCAGAAATCTATGCAATGGGCTAGACTCTGCATTACTTAAATATCCTGAAAAAAAATCACTCACCAGTATTTTTGTGAGAAAAACATTCCAGGCATGCGTTGGTAGAGAAATTTTTGTATGTCAGATTCAGTGTAAATAAGATTAGATAATACTACAGAAAATTTGAGGAATACTCTGCATGATGTGATAAAACAAAGCAGTCAGTAATTAATATGATAATAAGTAATATGACAATAATTAATATGACAATAATTTGTAGTAATTAATATGACAAATATATCAATAAAATGTTTCACTGAGACATGTTAATTATAGGAAGAGCTACATGTTTACAGCAATGTAGTGGTTTTACATTAATGACAGATTTTCTTACATAGATGCTCCCTGTACCTAAAATAAAACCACATCTAATACTTGGAAACATATCTGCATATGTTTTATTTATATACAGACAAACACATGTATAAATATATCCCCAAATATTTTGATTAATTAGACATAGAATTAAATTAAAATAATCAGCAATTGAGTTTTCTCTAGTATACAAATACTTAGCAAAAACAAAATACTTACAATATCCCCTTCAAACGAGACAAGCCTTCACACAGATTTCTGAAGGTAATGCTGGCTGGCTGTTATCTCCAAGGAGACACACAATCTTGGTTTTTCTCACCTTCAACTTTCCATTCCCAACAACATCATTTCTCCCGAGCCAGCTCCCATGCAGAAAGTTTTCTTTGTAGTGGGATGCCTGTGGGAGGGATGGAGGGAGGAGCTTGTTTGCATTTCTGAAAACAGTAAATGAAATTTTATGCTCTTACTGACAACACTGTAAGAAAGGGAAAAGTGTTTGGGTGATACTTTTGAAGAATAATCACCCAAATATTAATTATTATTTTCTTCCTGCTGAAATCATAGTTACATTTATTAAAAGCAAAGATGGATTTTTGTTCAATTGGAAATATATGTGTAAAATGGTAAGAAAACAAAAGGTTTCCTACTTCACATTTCATTCCAAGCTTTTAACCATGCAGACATGCATTAAATATTGGCACAAAATTTGCCTTTCATTAAAAGCTTTTGTTTAGAAATTAGAGTACATATTACTATTTTTCATTCATTCACTTTGACTTTATATTATTCCCAGTCTCTGGCATACGTTCATTATATCTGGAACAGACAAAATCTGAAATTCAAATATACTATCTGTTATACCCAAGACCAGAGCCCAAAATACATTCAATATCATATCATAAGCTCCAATAAAACCTACAAACCTTGTCTGAGCAGAATGAAAATCACAGCATTTATCCTCATATACTAAATTACTTATTTTTTTTTTAAAGTGGTGTATAAAGCCTGCTGGCAACAGGTCCTGGACAGTAACACACATCCACCTTCATGGTAAGCCCTAATGGTAAGTACAGTTATTTCTCTTAATTACATCAACAGAACCCATTACTGTCTGAAATTTCTTTTCTTCTTTATTAAGTAGAATATAAATCTTTCCTATCATCTTTCCTGATGACAAGAGAGCTACTCTGGGTTTTGCTAGAAGAATTCTACTGAAGGAACTACGCTATCCTTAAAAGCCAGGCAGCACTAATGCACACAAAGAAACAAACAGTGATTAAACACTTTTCTGGATAGCTACAACTGCAGATGGTTTTAAAAGAAATAAAACTCTAAGTGTTCTGTGGTGCAAGCAGCAACAGGACATTTAAGTACCAGTGTAAGATATTTTTCTAGAAAGCAAGATTATGTTCTCAAGACAAGTTCAATTAAGAGAGCAGAATTTTCAAGATCACTCAAGCATCCCTCTACAAAGGCACTACATTTACCATGCTGTACCACTAAATGCAATAAAGATCCCTACCTGCATGTATTTATTCTGCTGTATCTTCTCCATCCATCTGGCCCTGTGAAAAATGGGGCACAGGGGATCAGCACAGATCTCAACACAGCAAAAAGGATTGCACTCCTTCTGGACACTGTAATGTTTGAAATCCAAAAAGCAAGAGCTCAGAGAAGATTTTTTTGTCTGCAGTAGCTTAGGACTTGCAGCTAACCACAAAAAAACAGACAAGTTACTTCTCTTGTGCTACAGTGGAAACTTTCCTTTCTCCCATTAGGAAGACAGTTTCTTACAGTGGGAGAGGGCAGAAAACCAGCCTCAGAGTAACAGCACTCTCTTCTTCCCTTTTTCATTCATTATTCCTGTGGAAATAGGAGGAGGAAAATTGAGGAAATAAAAAAGCTGACGTTTAACAGCAAAAAGATAATGTTTGTTATAAAAGTTACTAAAATTAGATTCATTACAGAAATTACTGTTAATTTATTCACCATGCTCTTGACGTGGATCTATTTCCTCCATTAACTGCAAAGTACACCCCTTTTCTTTTTCCTTTTTATTGCCAGAGCACAAGACAAATATTTCTTGTTGGTAGCATTAGCACACCACCATTAGCTTAATGACTAAGAGTGTACAAATGTCAAGAGCTGAATAAACCAGATTTTTGCATAATTAAATGTATCTTGTAACTGTGCCATAACTCTAAACATTAGTTGCTGCTTTAAATTATGGATCAGAAATGCAGTCATGAAAGATTTCAAGGCATCTGACAGCTCATGCACACTGCATGACCCTCTCTTCCTCAGGTTCCATCCAATAACCTCCGTCCTTTTCCTGTGTGACTTCCTGTGAGATTTTCCCTCAATAACTTGCTGACCATGGAACCCCTGCTATGGGACACCTGAAATTCAGATCATCAAAAATCTCCTTATCACTACATTATCCTCCAAGATATATCTGTATTATTAAAATACTCTGTCTCAAATTGGCTAAAATCACAAGCTGGACACAAGATCCCAGATGGAAAAAAGAGGGAATGGAACAAGAATTTCAAATAAACAAATCATTGCCATCAATGTATCTGTAAACCTAATCCTGAAATCTGTGCACTGATCTCTCCAACAGTGTCTTCGTATGATTCATACAAGCACAGAAAGTTTGAGCAAAGAAGTGTTTTACAGAGACAAAATAAACACATTTACCAAAGATTTAATGGAGAAATCAACATTCCTTTACTTGCAAGTTTAAAACATCCAGTAACTTTGACCATAACAGTTGGAAGGAAAACTACTAAAGCCTGGGAAAGATATTTCATATTTTGAAGAAATGGCTTCTGCAAAACAAAATCATACAATCCGTAACTAGATCATGTTCATCCACTGACAAAGAATGCTATTAAATATAAGTATCATTTGGAGTGTTTTAATTTAGGTCAAGATTCTCACAGAGGCAAATCACAACTGTTAATTACAGTTTATGGTTATGAGTTTATGGTTATGGTTCACTGTCCATTAGCCAGCACCAACCACAAGTGAGTCTGAGACAAACACAATGATTTCCATTAGAATCAGCAAATGCAAATCACTCTTCAGACAGAAAACCCCACAAAACACAGAAAATTCAGCTGTGCACATAAAAGCAAAGAGGTGTGAACACAGACACCAAAATAGTCTCCTGAAAGCAAAGTCTCAGACTCTGGAGAACAGGAAATGGAATCATGTCAGAGGGAGCACAGGCAGATTTTGAGTTTTGTTAAAGATAGATGCACCACAGGAATAGAGGTTGTCTTTTTTAGGCATAATGAAAATAAACACAAGTCATAATCATAGTAAAAAGCTTTTATTAAAAATCAGATGTTATTTTTGTCTCCTTAAAATATGCAAAGAAAAAAGTTTTCTAAGTAACTTTAGAAGTAAAAATCTGAAAGTTCCATTAATAAGGAGGAACTGTTTAAATGTTGTAAACCTGAACAAGTGATTTTGTGACAAACAGAATTTCTCAACAGAAAATTATAAAGACTTGCAGATGAATGAGAGCTTTAATACTGGATGGCTCTTCAAGTTGAAGTTAAAACTAGTCAAATGCAGACCATTAAACTGGCACCAGTGTTTAACAGGATGGATCACTTTCTACTGAAACAGCTTGTGAGCACCTGTGGCCTTCTCAAACACCCAAAATCTTTGGTGTCTGATGGTGTCAGTAGACCTTTGTTTTTGCATCTCCACCTTGCCTTATGAAGACAAGAAATTCACAGCTGATTTTCATAGGGCAATAATTAATTATAACACGGATCTTGAGCAGTGTGATACCTTAGGTTTTAGCTTTCATATTTTCCAAATTCTGTACTGCATTGGTATATAACTGAACTTCATATAAAGTGTTAGCAAGTTCTCCTCACAGTTTAATTAGACAAAACAATCTTTTCCCAGCCTGAGGAAGAAGGACACCATTGCAGCTTCAGGCATAAAAAGTCAAAACAAAAGTGAATTGAGGAGAGCAATCTGGGAGGATGGGACTGCATAACCTGAAGCTGGAATTGGACAATTAATCCCAATATGTAAATGGACCAAAACTTATAAAAGTGTGAAAACTCATGACAGAGTCCATCTTGGGTCCATCTTAGGTAGGGCCATGGCCAGGCTCTTGTCCTACCCAAGGTGCATCCTTTAAAGGCCTTTTAATAAATACCTGTTTATTCCTTTATAGCCTCTGTTCTAGGTAGCCTCCTTAGGCATCAAGTGTAACAGTTGCTAACTCTGATGCTAACAGCTCATAAATGATATTTCTTACAAACTTATCTTAAAAAGGTACTTCACTGCTCAGCAATAAAACTTCATACTCCTTGGTAATTCAAGGATTTGCATTGAAGACACTTGCAATGAAAATTATCTGCAGAGATTTCTGATTACTCCAGTTGCACCTTCAGAGAATTTTCAATCCTTCTTCCTGTCTCAAACTGGCACACAGGGAGTGCAGTGCCCACAATTTGGGAAGCACTATAACCTCTGGAATATCACATTAAGAGTGATCTCCAAGGAATGCACACACATTTGTTACAATGCAAACTCAAATGTTTCCTTTGAGGGCTGAACTAATTCAGCTGCTGGCCAGAAGCGTCAGGATTCCCCTAATTTCAAGGGTGACTAATTTCAAGATGTAGAGGAGATTCCTGGAATGTCTTATAAAACATCATAACCCTGGAACAAGAACAAAAGTAATATGGAACATCAGGGGGGAAAAAAGGGGATGGGAAAATACAAAAATACATCTGCTTTGCTACACTTGAACACAGAATAACTAAATATTACATACACAGTAAAACCAAAACAATACACAGAGAAAGTAATATACAAAATCTCCAAAGGCACAAGTCCAGAAAAAAGGAGGAGCTTTGGCAAATTATCTGTGAGATAAACAAAATGTGCAACTCAATCTTTCTTAGAAAAGAATCTAAGAGTGAAATGACATGCTGTATTTATCACGACAATAATTTGAATGATTGCCATTTCCCTTTTCTCATGCTGCGCAATGAAATAAGAAATCGACAGACATGAAATTTGGTATTTGGTAAATAGCTAATTGACTTTACAGAACAACAGGAAATAGCTTTTATGGTAAGTACACATTAAAGGCATTGTTACACAAAATAGCTTTCTGCCTAATGACCTAATGTACACTGAAGAAATCTGAAAATTATCTCAGTGCCTGAAGTTCGAGTTATTCCATCTGTTTCTTCTTAGTGTTCTGAAAAACAGTATTAGTATTTTTGAAGCATTTTACGTTTCTCTAGAGTCAGATGCTAAGAGCAAAATCTTGCTGTTACAACTCTGAAAGGTTTCCAGCATTTCTGATGCAGTCTCGTTAACACAGTTTATGAAGTATCCCCTTCTACTGCATGGCCTTCAAACACAACCATGAAATGAGAAACACCAAGAGGCCAGGAAAGGTTGAGATACTTGGTTTCACTCCTATTTCTTACTGTACTTCCCTGTATGATTAGTCTAAACTTCTACATGTCAAGAATGCAACTCATAAAAAAACTAAAATGGAGATGTTTTTGTTATTGCTGTGCAAGGCATACACAGAGCCTGCTTTTCCTACGGCCACACTGGCCAAAGAGGCTGGGGAGGCATGGGAGGTTGGGAGGAGACACGGCCAGGGCAGGGGATCCAAACTGACCAAAGGGATACTCCAGCCCATGTGGCATCATGCTCAGGAAAAAGTGCAGGGAAGAAGGAGGAAGGGGGGAACATTCAGAGTGTTGGCATTTGTCTCCCCAAGTCACTGTTCCACATGATGGGGCCCCTCTCTCTTGGAGATGGCTGAACACCTGCCCAGCCATGGGAAGCAGGGAATTAATGCTTTGGTTTTCCTTGCTTGTGGACATGGCTTTTCCTTTACCTGTTAGACTGTCTTTAACCCAACCCATGAGTTTTCCAGCTTTTACCCTTCTGATTCCCTCCCTGAATCAGAGGGTAAAATGGTGGGGGAGTCAACGAGTGGCTCTGAGGAGCTTTGATTGTTGGCTGGGGTGAAATCACAATTCCTTATTCACTAAACACTCCACCCACTGAATGCATCTCTCTCCAGTTCAGATGATGCCTTGTGAAGGCTGACCTAGAACAGAGGCTAGACAGAGTTAAAGAATAAAGCAGGGATTTATTAGAAGGCCCCCATGGATCCACCTTGGGCAGCATAAGAGCCCAGCCAGGGCTGCACCCAAGATGAACCAAAATGGTCACAAAATGGATGCCCGGTCACAGGGTCTCTCACTTTGATCAGTTCTGCTCAATTTGCATATTGCAGTTCATTGTCCCATTCCAGCTTTAGCCCATGCAGTCCCATCTTTCTTGTTTTTCTCTCTCCAGCCCACGGTGTTTGTGCTCTTGGGCTGAGATTTGGATCATTTGTCCTTGGTGCCCAGCTGGAGCAGGAATTGTTTTGTCTCCCTACTCTGTGTAGAGAGCTCACAGTTCCCTAATATGAAGCTCAGAACTACACACTAAAGCAGCCCAGAATCTGAAAAATATAAAAGCTAAAACCTGAGGCATAACAGAGGGAAGGATATTGTGGGGACCATGTCAAGGGCTTTACAGAAATGACAGCCAGAGCCCTTCCCTTGTTCACTAATGAGATCACTCCATCACAGAAAGCCACTGGGGTGGTCAGGCAGTATTGTATTTGCAGGGTGCCCTGATGAAGGAAGGAATGATGAATCTGACTCCATGTTCTTAGAAGGCTAATTTATTATTTTATTACACTATTATAAATATTTTATTATTATTTCATGATACTATTATATAGTAATTATTATATTATTCTTATTATATTAAAGAATATACTACTAAGCTATAATGAAGTATACAGAAAGGATACTTACAGAAGGCTAAAAAGATGATAATGAAAACTCATGACCCTTTCTAGAGTCTTGACACAGCTTGGCCCTGATTGGCCAATGAGTGTAAACAACTCACCAGAATCTAATTAAACAATCACCTATAAATAAACAATCTCCAAACACATTCTACATGAGCAGAACAGAAGCAAATGAAATAAGAATTGTTTCTTTTTTCTCTGAAGTTTCTCAGCTTCCTAGGAGACAAATCCTGAGCAAAGGGAAAGCCATGCTGGCTGTCCTGGGTCACCTCCCTGTCCTCTGTGTGCCTTGCTGCAGCTTCCAGGAGGATCTGTCTGTGATCTCCCCGGGCACTGAGGGAACAGGGTGGGAGTTCCAGCAGCCTCCTGTCCCCCTTCTTTAAGGATGGGCAAAAATGTTTCCCCTTCTCCAGTTACCTGAGACTTCACCTGACTGCCAGGACTTGTCAAATACTTAGAGAGAGGCTTGGCAATGACATCAGACAAATCCCTCAGACTTTAGGATGTGTTCCATCAGGTCCCATAGACTTAGGTACATTCAGGTGTCATGAACCTGACTGTTACTCACACTGGGAAGATTGTTACACCAGTGGGAAGATTAAGATTTAAGACAAACTTGAAATGTGTTTATTGTTTATTTTTTTAAAATATTAAATGAAGGCTTGTTTTTTTCAGTTTAGATGTGTGCTGGCATCAAGCTAATGGTAATTGCCAAAGTGTTTCAGATGCTGTCATGCACAAAGCATGGAGATTTATTGGATTCGGGGTTGGAAAAGAATGAGGCAAAGTGAAATTTTCTCTGTAAGTAAATACTGAGCAAAGTGCCTGCCTACATTCCACTATACATTAGTCCATTAAGAATCAGATTACTTCTTCTCATAAAAAAGTCATTTCCATGCACACATTTAAGTGATTTCTTGTCTTGTCTTAGAGGTAGTGAAATTCTGATGCTAGTTTTGTGTTTTTCTTTGATAAATGAAGTACTAATTTCATTCATAAACCCCAACCATAACTTCATTATCCATAATCACCAATGGATTATTCATTTAATAAAGATAATACTGTGTCAGTATTACATAATGTACAAATGTACATAATGTACAAAAGTCAGCATCTATTGTACATTTGATTTGAAATTGACTTTGTTTATAGACAGAGAAGTTTGCTTTTTATATTTCTATGCAATTTAAAAATAGGATTTCCTCTTTTTTTTTTTTTTTGTGCAACAAGGAACTTCAAGTATATTGTGGCTGCTATTAATGTATATAATGTAGTGCTTGTTCAACTTGTCAGGCCATTAAATTTAAGGAGAAGAAAAAATGTACAGTGATGCCTTTGTATCACAGAACCATTGTGGTCAGAAGAGATCTCTGGAGATTGCCTGCTCCAACAAAGATCACATTTACTGAGGGCAGCTAAAAATGAGTATCATAATAGTGATAATTTTCTGGTTTCTGTGTGTATGTGTACCAAACTTGAACTAAAAGCAATATTACATTAAAAAACATGGTAGGTAATGATTTCTTTGTTATGCAGGAAACCTTCCAGCTTTTCATCATCTTTGTGTCATTTCTTAGTAGGAAAGTGGTAAGATGAGCTGGTCTATAACATTACCTGTTTGCTTTAGGTTTTGGAAGAGAAAGAATATGATGTTTATATGAGTCTAGGGATTATTTTTCAATTTCCATAAAAATCTGATCTTCTTAGGCTAGAGTGGGAATTTCTGAGAACACTGCAGTGAGCAAACTGCTGCTGAGTCAAAAAGGAAGTGGTGGAGAGCCAAACAGGTCTCAGGAGTGAAGCCAGGATGTTGAGATAGGGAGAGAAGGAAGAATGGAAATGCCCAGAATGTCAGCATTGAGTGAATAAACATTGTAATGAAGAGCAAGCAATGTAAGTAGGAATACAGAGATTGTATTTCCTTAATAAATGTGACTTCTAGAACACTGTGGGATTTCCCAGCTTCCTCTGTGTGCTGCTGCATTCTCTCTCATAAAGCTTGACAGTCACAAAATTAAAATGTTACAAGATTTTAGAAATACACTGTAAGAATGATTTGCAGCCTGAGAAGTAGGATTTTGTCCAGGGGAGAGAAGATGGAAGGAAACACAACAGTGTGACAAATAGGTCAGAAGAAATGTGGAACAAACTCATCTTCATGTCCACAAAGAGTGAACCAAGCAGTAACAGGCTCAGACTGCAGCTCAGGAATTCAGATGAAGCACAAGAAAACCCTTTTTTTTTGCAGTGAGAACAGTGAAGAGTAGAATATATTGCAGATGAAAGTATTGGAATCACCATCTGTTGCCATTAGGGACTAAACAGATATCTCCAGGAATTACATCAGTAGAGCTGATGCTGTTTTGGGATAAAAGAACTAATTGGTTTTAGGACATCACTCCCAAATCCATTTTTAAGAGATATCATTATACAACTACAAGTAGAAAATATTTTTCATAAAAAAGACCTCTCTAATCCTGCAGGAAAAGCTGTAATAGGTTCTCTACTTGGGATAAGAGCTACACAAGTTCAAGATATAAGACATGCATTTTAAGATCTGATAATCACAGAAAAAATACCCAAAGGAATGGTAGATTCTACATAGCTTGAAACCAAAAGTGTTGTAGGCTATACATAATTTATGGGCATGACTCAGATGCAACTGTTTGAAAATACTGTATTTAGGCTGTGCTTTATGGGATGTGAAACTTGGTGATCTAAAATATAACTTAAATGTTTTGTGTGACTAAAATCTCCTGAGATATCATATTCCACATCTGCATAAGCAAGGCTTTCCAGTAAAACAACCCACAGTTTTTAGACACCATCATGTCCAAAATCTGCTGTAAAAGCCACAAAAATATTCATTGTTATTCACATAACAATGTACAGTGAGCCCAGTGTTTGCAGTGGCTCTCTGGAAGTGCTGTGTCTGTAACTGCAACTCTTGCTGCTGGATTAAAGGAGAGAAATCACTATTGCAGCATTAACTTTGTGTTAAATTTGTTTATTCTAACCAGTAAATACTGGATTCTAGTTCAGTTATTAGGAATAAATTCTTCCCTGTGAGGATGGTGAGGCCCTGGCACGGGGTGCCCAGAGAAGCTGTGGGTACCCCTGGATCCCTGTAAGTGTCCAAGGTCAGGCTGGATGGGGCTTGGAGCAACCTGGGATGGCACTGGATGAGCTTTAAGGTCTTTTCCAACCCAAATCCATGATTCTGTGAAACACTGCAGTGAAGGAAGGGCTTTGGCCAAGGCAGATCTCATTTCACAAACCACACACTCCACCTGCAACTGCGACGAGGACACTGCGTTCTGCTCTGCTAGAAAAAGTGATCTGTATAAAAACAAAAGTTTAAATCAGCAGAAGTGATAAATATCCTTATCTTCTACTTAGCCTTGCAGCCAGCATTGAATAGGAATACCTGAATGCATCATTTCCTATCTAACCCCTTGCATTTAATCTCTCACAGCATTCTATGGTGTGCTGAGAATATTGTCTTGCACACAACTTCACACAGCTCCTCACCCAGAAGATACAGAATACAGAAGGAGATACAAAATATTCTGAGTTGGCAGAGACCCACAAGGATGATCGAGTCCAACTTTTTTTTTTTTTTTAAGAGAGTGTCCCATATGGGGATCAAACCCATGGTGAGTGATCAGCACCATGCTCTAACCAACATCCCTACTTCTTAATTGATATATCCCACACAGAGAAACCTCTGGCTATTATTAATGAAGTATGAAACTACTGCTAAAAGACTGTCTGATTATTACTGTGGAAAATGTGTATTTTATGATTGGCTTTTGGCAAATATTACAATGAATATTGCATGTGTTATGTTAGAAAGTTATGCTGTATTGATTTTCTTAAGTAGTGTGTTAAATATAGTTTTAGGTTATAACATAAGGTTAAAATAGAAACTATGCTATGTAGGATACTTTTTCTAAAGAAAGGACTTGCTGTGAGATAGCAGCTACAGAGATTCTCTGAGTCTTTCAGAGAAAGAGAATTTATTGCTCCATTATCAGAAGAAATGAACTTCTTCCTGCCTTGCTCAGCCATGAAGATGCTGTTTAGAGCATCAGAGGAAGAAGCTGACACTGACCAGACAGAATCCTGTGTTTGAATGGAATTTCTGCATCATGTATGAGATGTATGAATATGCAATAGGTTATTGTTTTTAAGGGTTAATCTTTTGTTAATGTGTGTCCTTTTTCAGGCTTGTGCTGCCCAGAAAGATGGCTCTTTGTTTCTGTTGTCTCACATTGTCCTAATCCAAATTGTCCAAATGATTATTACTCTAATTATATTGCTATTTTTAGAACCATTTTATTATCATTAAACTTTTAAAATTTAAAAAACAAGTGATTGGAGTTTTTCACTGTTACCAACAGCTGAAACCGCTGATTTAGTTTATTAAAGTGGGCCCTTCTCATTTCAACACAGACCCTTCACCACCACTCGAGACGAAGCAAAGCAGGACGAACACACCTCAGGAGCACCAGGAGGCGAACAGGGACGAAGAAAGAGCAGCAGGACGGGGAAGGAGACAAACCTGACCCGCCCTGGGGCCGGGCTGAGGCGGTGCCTCATGGGGCGGCAACATGGCGGCCACCCCGTGAGGGCGGGAACGGCGGCCACGCCCCCATTGGGCGCGCCCCCTTTGGCCACGCCCACCTCTGCCGCTCGCATATAAAAGCCTCGCGCGGGCTGGGTGAGGGGGCCGGCACTTCCGGTCGGACATGACGCCACAGTGTCAACATGCAAGATGGCGGCGCATCACCGGCAGAACACGGCGGGGCGGCGGAAAGTGCAGGTGAGGGCGCGGCGGGGCCGGCACGGCTCAAAGGGAGCCCGGAGCCTCGCGGGCCGCGCCAGCGGCTGCAGGGCGTCAGCCCTTGGGGGTTTCTATGGCAGCGCAGTCGCCTTGTCTCGCACAGCCGCGCTGCGCTGAGGGGAGGCAGCGCCGCACGCCCCCGAGGTCCCTCCGCCGGCCGAGGGGGCGAGCGGCCGCCTGAGGCAGCGCTTGGGGGGAGCTGCTGCTCGCTGCCGAACCGGGCCGGGCTCTGCAGCCCGCCGGAGGCTGAGCTGAGGCAGCTCGGATCAAAAGCGGCGGAGCACGGGGGGAGAGCGAGAGAACGGTGTCCCCAGACCTGCTTGGGTGGAACGGGAGTTCCCAGCAGCGGCAGAGCTGCGGTTCCTGTCTCGGCTGTGTCCGCTGCCAGAGTAGGTTTAGGTTGGATATTGGGAAGAAATTCTTTGCTGCGAGCGTGGTGAGACGCTGAAATAGTTTTCCTAGTGTAGCTGTGGATGCTCTTCCATTCCTGGAATATTTCAAGGCCGGGTTGGACAGGGCTCAGAGCAACCTGCTCTAGAGAAAGCTGTCCCTGCCCAGGGCAGGGGTTGGAACTGGGTGATCTTCGAGGTCCCTTCCAAGCCAAACCATTCCATGATTCTGTGATCTGATTTGCATCATATTTCTGTTTAGTTTCTGTAAAACACTCTGTGAGATAGCAGCTACAGGACACCTGAATCTTTCAGAGAAAGAGAATTTATCGCTCCATTATCAGAAGAAATGAACTTCTTCCTGCCTTGCTCAGCCATGAAGAGCCTTTGCACACGTGAGCAAGGAGCAGGGTTGTTTTCTGCTCAAGTTTCAGAAATATTCCTTGCCAGCTCCAGGCAGCATTTATTGAAGGAAACCCATGGCAAGTGGGTGTAGACTTTCTCAGCACACTTGAGCAAGAATTAAACCATGTGGTTTGGGCCCAAGTGTTTTGTTGTAGCCTTGGTGGAGAATGGAGTTACCAAAGTATGTATAAAGGTCAAGACTTTAACAGTTAAAGCCATTAAAATGGGTTTATTTTATGGTTCTCAATGCTTTTCTTCTTGTTTGTGATACTGCCTGCCCTTCAGATGTTTTTACAGCTTTCAGTATGGAAAAGATTTAATGCTTTATCAATGTGCAAAGCTGCTTAGTGGCAAGGGCCAGTTTCAGCTCTACCTATCCAGTGGGATCAAATGAAATATTGATTAGGCTTGAAATAGCATTAGGAGCTTTAAAAACAGAGGTGGGTTTGGTTTTTGGCATATCATTTATCACACAGAGGAAATGGCATCTTTTAGAGCATTTGGTGTTTTCTGTGGTTAAGGGAAGCACTCTTTCAATTCTATATAAAGAATTCCCTTGCCTTGACAGAAAAAAACTGGACATGATTTAAAATATAAGAATGCCTGTGCTGTGAACAAGTTTTTGCAGGTTACACCCCTAAGGAAGGGGATTTTATTATACCTTAATATTTGTTTGATGCACTCCTATTTATGAAGTGGTATTTCCCTGACAGCAGCATGCATCAAAGAGCTCACTCTTTCCTTCTGTCACTACTACTTTTTGTTGTCCAAGTTTGTTTTTACAGGTGGTTTTCTTCTGGTTTATGATGTTTTGTCTGTTCTTATTGTGCTGTGTGTATTTTTTCACCTCATGTACTAATGACACTCGATGTACATGACACTGGTCTGTGTCTCAGCAATGCACTGTGGTTTAGATCCACATTGGTTGTTTTTTCCAGAGAAGTTTCCCAGCCCTGGAAGCGTTCAAGACCAGCTTGGACAGGGCTTGGATCAACTTGGCATAGTGGAAAGTGTCCCTTGCAGGGGGTGGAATGAGAACATCTATAAGGTCCCTTCCAGCCCAAACCATTCCATGATAAACATTTATAAAGCTTAACTAAAAGCTGGATTTTTTTTCTTGACTCTTATTATTTCACCTGCTTCATTAGTGACAGGATTTTGTTCAAGTAAAGGAGTTTTAAGTGTCTGTTTTATCCATCAGCTGCTAATGAACAAATAAAACCACTCATGATTTATTTTAATTCCCAATGGCTGAGCATAGAGAGACAGAGTTGGAGATATTTGTTCCAAACCTGTGAGGATGGAAGAAGAGGCTTTTACAAAAGACACCTCTCAGGCATGAAGGAATATTGATTCATTATGTGGCAGGAGAGCTGGTTGAAATTTATGGAAATCAGAACTATTATTAGCTTGGATGCACCTGTTCTACTGGTAAGCAAAGCCATCCAAAATAGTCAGTTTAGGGTGCTTCTGCATATAATTTTAGTTTCTAATGGTTTAGTCAGAGTGGATGTTTTAGGCCTCAAAATAAATTCTATGCATAGAAAAAGAAAAGAAGTTAAAACTCTTTAAATGGGAGTCAGGCATTTGAAGTGTCCAGTGGCACCAGGTGTTTGTGAAGTTTAGCCCTGCCTTTCTGAAGGCTGCAGGAGTGAGCTTGAGGGATTTGGGAGGGCAGTGAGGATGCAGGGGTGTGTCAGTGTCTGATTTGGGAGGGAGTGAGGATGCAGGGCTGTGTCAGACACTGATTTGGGAGGGCAGTGAGGGTGCAGGGCTGTGTCAGACACTGATTTGGGAAGGAGGGAGGGTGCAGGGCTGTGTCAGACACTGATTTGGGAGGGCAGTGAGGGTGCAGGGCTGTGTCAGACACTGATTTGGGAGGGCAGTGAGGGTGCAGGGCTGTGTCAGACACTGATTTGGGAGGGCAGGGAGGGTGCAGGGCTGTGTCAGATGCTGCTGTTGGCCATGTGCTGCAGCTTTCAGATGTCCTGGCAGTCAAGTCAAGGTGAAGCTTTCCCAGCAGGTGCCTTGAAGGAGCTGCCCTGCAGTGGTTTCACTATAACTGCTCTCCCAAAGTTGCTCCTTGGGCAGAACAAATTTACCCCCACACTCAAATCAGCACAGAGAATTTTGCCATATAAGGATTCTTATAATATGATCACATGAATTTTAAGCATGTTTTAGCTTTAAGTCTTACACAGAGTAAGAAAATCTCATTGTCCATCCCTGGGAGTGTCCAAGGCCAGGCTGGGTGGGGGTTTGACCAGCTTGGCCTACTGGAAGGTGTCCCTGCCTGTGGCAGTGCTTGGAATGAGTTGATCTTTAAGGTCCCTTCCAATCCAAACCATTGTGATCTTTTTGAACTGATTTTGTCATATTTGTGCACTAATACTGCAGCTTACTAGATGTGATATCTATGTTATTTTTATATAATAAATGTAAAAATTATAATTACAAATATATTGACTTCATATATAATGCTTAAGCAAACAAATAACCAGTATGTTGTTCCATTTTAAAAGGATAAAATGAAATGAGCTTCTTAATGCCTTCCATTACTTTTATTCTGGAGCCTAGATAAAAATTCAAATAATCTACTTAATTAAAAACCGTGGTTTTGGGATACATATGCTCCACCAAGACATTAAAGCAATGTTCATTTTTTTTTTCTCCTCGGTACTTCACTGCTACTTATCTCATTCATTCAGATCTCATAGAACCCTCCCATGATTTTGAGAAATACCTTTTTTTTTTTTTTAAATTGCTCGCTTAGAAACAAGGGATGAGTGTCCTCAGAGCTCAGCTGGTTACTGTTTCCTCCATGTGCTTTGGTGGGATGTTTTAAAAGCAGATTTTACCCATCTGTGAAGATGAAGTCTGTTAGAATGCATGTAATGTAACAAGGGTAACATGATCCCACATCAGTTGATACAAGTGTTTCCTGCATGGATAAGTGTAAGTCCTGCAACAAATTCACTTGGCTTTGTGTGCCAAAATGTATCTGTGGGCAGCAGCTTTATGTCTGGAGCTCTTAGGTAGTCATTAAAATGATTATTCCTGATCCATTTAGGCTCCTGAATCCCATCAACTCTTTATGATGAGTGGATGTTTGTGCACTGCTGCTGTGGAAGATTCTTACTCATTGTGGGAGCTTATAAAAGCTGCAGCAGTGTCCATGGCAAAGCTTTGGTTGTTATTAAATATTTCACATGCCACAAGCCCTGCTCCTCCCAGCCAGTGCTGATCTAAATCCCAATTTTTGTGTCTGTGGTTTGCCCCTGCTAGAAAGGGTACAGCAGGGATTGCTCCAGCCTGTCCTGCATGGAGAAAATGCCACTGAGGTCTCAGAGCCTTCACTTCTGGGGTCTCCACACCCCTTTCCAGTGCTTTATCTTCAATGATAAGATCTGTGCTCTTCAGGAGCAGAGGTGAATTTTATCCCAGCAGTTTCTCCTCAGCCAGAACTTCACTGCATTTATATTTAGATATGTTTGTGTACACACAGGTTTGAAAATATACTTTGTTTTTGTAGTTTTGTATATTTACTAAATCTTCTAATATTTCTTAAGTCTATGCTAAGTGTCACTCAAAAACCCAACCAAACAAAAAAGCATTTTCACCTTTTTCTCCCCAAATAAGAACATAATGGACAAACACGTGTGGGTTTTCAGCAGTCTTCCTCTGTGAATGTTTTGGTTTTGTGGACTTGGCTGTGTCTCCACCACTCTTACACAAGTTTCAGCTCTTTTAGTCAACTTGCTGTTGCTTTTATTGATACATTTTAAGTTCCTCATGCATTTCAACAGATTTTGTGGAGCCCCCAATTTTTCCCTCTATGTTAATATGGAATTAATGCATTTAAGTACAAGCCTGGATGCTTCTGGTGTGATACCTCCCTTTCCAAAGGGTTCCATGTGGTGTGCAACAAATGTCTCATGAGGTTATTTCTAGTTCATCCACATGTGCTGTATGTCTTATTCTAGTTTTGTTAATTCACAAGATGTTTATTTCAGTCCCAATGCCTGGTTACCAGGAGTGGACCAATCAATATTTATTATTTTGGATGAGCAAATAAATTTATTCCGTATTTTCAGTGTAAACAGCTGACAATTACTTGGACATCATTAGGTCTCCAAAAGGAGTTGGAGAGTGCATTTTTTGCTGTAGTCCTTTTCAGCTCATACTGTTTTCAGGACAGATGGTTTGCCTTGTCCTTAGCCAGCTGCTCAAATTGCAGTGTTCATTTCAAGTGCTGATGTTGTGTCCTATCAACTTGCTGACCACAGAATAATTTTCTTTGTTTGTCCTTGTAGTATCAGAAATTAAAAATAAGAAGTCCTTATTTAATTTGGATTAGAATTACTTTTATGATTGGAAAATATCTGTCATGGTTTCTCCACATGACATGGAGGAGGTTATCATTACCTAATAAAATAGGAATTTCTTTTTCTTACTGTTTGTCCTTCAATTTTTAAGACAGTTTATCAGGACAAGTGTATTACTCCTTCTGTGGACAGTAAATACCACTTTGTAAAATTCTGAGGAGACAAAAATAACTGGTTGAATTCTGTGCTCAGTAGCAGGCACTGATGGGAAATTTTGTATCAAGCTCTTTTTGTTGTTTTGCTATATTTTTTGCATCAAAGGTCTCTTGTATTTACACCAATAAAAGGAACACAAGCTTTTAATCTTTTTTAATTCTGTTACAGCAGATTTATTTACTCAAGTTTTTCACAGGGAGAAAGAAAGATGATGTTGGATTCCCTGCTCAACTTCTGCTGAGATCCAGTTCAGATCTACCAGGGAACAATAACACTGAAACAATATAACCCCTCTCTTTATCCCAGTTCTTTTAAAATAAAAAACAATACTTGCCAAGAGATGTTTGAACTAATCATTAAAGGCAATAGAGGGCAAATTAACTTTGACTATTTCAGTGCTGTTGATAATGAGAAATGGTTGTCATTCTCCTCTGATTAGGTCTCTTTTTGAGGGAAAAACAGCATTTGGTTGAGCTGACTTTAATTTCATCAAGATTAATGTAGAAATATGACTCAATTTCCAAAGTCCTGTGAAAGTCTTAATCATGCATGAAAAGTACCTTATTTACTAAAGTAAGCCATCATTTGGGGATTTTTTTGCATTTTTAAATATTGATGGCTGTGTTTTTCTTGACTTTCTTTAAACTAAAAAGAAGTAACATCATTATGTACAAAAAACATCAGCATTATTATGCTTAGGTGACTAACATAGTTTGACAATCTAACTTATGAGTGGAATGAAGAGCTCTTAAATTATACCTGAAAATATAACAAATATGGGACATGACTGATAGAGGAGGAACAAATCCAAAAATTGAGCATTTCTCCAAGAATATCCTGGTAGCATTTAGGAAAATGAGAGATGGAGGGCCCTATCATATAACAAATATGGGAGGTGACTGACAGAGGAGGAACAAATCTGAAAATGGAGGATTTCTGCAAGAATATCCTGGTAGCATTTGGGAAAACAAGAGGTGGAGGGCCCTGCTGATCTTGAATCTGACACTGTGTCTGGAAAATATTCTTCTCTCTAATGAATAAAATTAAATTTGATCTACTGGTTTGTGTCTTAGCTGGTCACATTTAGTATTTTTAACTGAGTGTATTCATTGGTTTTATAAGAGTTTGATAGCAACATGAATTTGATGGGCATCCCTTTGCCTTTTGTTGAAATCATGTTAAACCTTGACTTTTGTACACATAATCTGTGTGTGTTTTTCAGCAACAGAGCCATGATATGATTAAGCCCAGGTAAGGATTGGCACAGATCTTGCTCCCTGCATCTCACAAAGACATAATACCTCAAGTGCTTGAAGTGCTTTATCAGAGCACTTCTGTGTGCTTGATGGTGTCTCCTTGCAGCAGCATCTCTGGAGCTGTGTGTAGGTGGAAACTTGAGCATGGGGAGTGAGAATGTTATGGATGAGTCTGGAATGGGTGAGAGAAGCTGAAAGTATTGGAAATGAGGACACAATCTAAAGCTGGAAGAGCTGTGGTACTAAAAGGGCTGAGAGTGGCTGACAGAAGGTCTTTAAGAGCATTGGGGATGTAATAATACAGTTATGGTGCTGTACATATACAATTATGTATCATGTACATTGTTAAGTGTAGTGAAGGACTTGTGGGATGTTAATGGAGAGTGTTGAGGCAGGAGGCTCTTAATTTTGGTCCTTCAGTGCTGGTCTGTAGAGCTGCTGCAGCTGTTTCTCAACCAGAGAAGAGCACTGGACATGTGTTTTCTGGAGGCATCAATGTTCTGGCTGTGCTGCCTGAGGATGGGATAATTTGGTGGAGGTGTTTCCCGCATTCACCAAGTGGACCTGTCAGCTCTCATGGTACAGAATCTGAGCTGCTGTAAAACACTTCTGTGATAAGGACCACTGAACATCACAATTTGTTGGATTTATTTTCTGTCACTGAGATCTGTTCTGGAAAACATTTTCTTTATACTACTTTAACGCAGTTAGTGGAGTGAAAAATTGATTTCAGATCTCTAGCCCATGACTACTCCTTGTAAGCATTTTCAGAACACTGGTGCTTGTGTATCCAGAGGATTCCTGTTTTCAGCAGGTTCGATTACACCAAGCATGAAATTTTACCTTGTTCTGATTATATTTTATAGAATCTGGCAGGATGCATAACTGGCATCTTTCCCCTCCTTTTCCCTCAGCTTGGAGCTTTTTTTTTTTTTTTTTTGAGGACTTTTCTCAGAGCAGTGTGTAAACCCAGGGATCAGGAAAGTGAGTGCAGTAGCTCTGAGGAAACTGCAGTGTCTTAGAATTGTATTTACTGAACACTAATAATGGAGACTGCCATGGCCTTTCAGGGTCTCCTGAAATTTCCTTTTAGTTTTTCTAAACAAATCCATCAAATAACCTTTACACACAGTACTGTCAAACATGGAAGGAAAGAAACTAATGGGATAATTTATCTGAAAGAGCACTAAGAGTTTGAGTTTCTTATTATATTGGCAGGTAGGTAGTTCTTAAAAATTGGTTTAAAATTAGTAGTGACACCTATTGAATTTGTATCTGCAGTCTTTCAGTGCTTTGTAAGCCACGGTGACCATATCCTCTCCTTTGTGAGGTTGGGAAATACTGGCATTGCTGCTATGGAAACTGTGGAACCCACTTGGGAAGTGACACACAGACCCAGTGTGTTGTGTAAGATCACCCAGAATGTGCACACACAGCAGGGAATTGAATTGAGGATTCTCTGGGTCTAACTCAGCTTAAATTGCAGTGATTAAAATAATCTACTGGGCTCCAGCTGAATCTCCTCTGACTCTTCCCCATTTTTGGGAGCAAATGACTTTGGTGGTGCTGAACTCTCAAACTGACAGACAATGCTTGTAAAACTCTTTGTATTTTCTGCTCAAGAACCTTACAAAGATGAAATTAGATGCTCAGATTTTATGGCCATGTCAATATCTTAATACCATAATTGGATTTGTGCAAATGTGTTTTAGGTTTCCTATGTGATTAGAGATGAAGTGGAGAAGTACAACCGGAACGGGGTGAATGCGCTTCAGCTGGACCCAGCATTAAACAGACTCTTCACGGCAGGGCGAGACTCCATCATAAGGATATGGAGTGTCAATCAGCACAAGGTCAGTCAGGACAGCCTCCCTGGCTCTAAACCTGCTTTTTTTCCAAGTTATCCTGGTGGTAAGCTGCCTACAGGGCTGTACCTGATGCTGTGTTTTAACAGCTGCCAATTATTGTGATCACAGAATCCCTTTGATATTGTTCGTACTGTGGTGTCTTACATAACTGTGTAGTTCTCACAGAAAGGGTTCTGGGAGAGTGATTTCAAACAACTCTGCACTAGGAGACTTTGAATCCATATGCAGGTTGGAGGAGGTACCACAACAGGATGTGATAGTCACAATCTTCTCCATTGGTGATGAGTTTGTTTTCTTAATTTGCAGCAAGACCCTTATATAGCATCTATGGAACATCACACAGATTGGGTAAATGACATTGTGCTCTGCTGCAATGGCAAAACATGTAAGTACTGAAAAGTTTCAGAACTGCAGAATTCAGAAACTGTATACAAGTAAATTATCTGCTGTTTTAATTATTTTCCATCTTTTCTTAGCATGTAAAATTAATTTTTGATGTATATTTTAATTTTGGTAAATAGCGTAAGCAGCTGTTCTAATGAAAATTGAAATATTATATGAATTGTTTTAATCTCTTTTGAAAAACAAATTAGAATAGTACAAATATGCTTTAAAGTAATATATAAGCCATTAAAATTTAGTCTTTATTCTTTCCAATTTAGTGATATCTGCTTCTTCAGATACTACTGTTAAAGTGTGGAATGCACATAAGGGATTTTGCATGTCAACACTAAGGACGCATAAGGTGAAAAACATTATCTGTAAATACTGTGTGTGATCAGTGCCATTCTTACAATTATTAAGATTTAGACCTCAAAATGATAACATTGATTCATATTGTTCCATTTATTTTATTGTAGGACTATGTGAAAGCCTTAGCATATGCAAAAGATAAGGAGCTGGTAGCATCTGCTGGGCTGGACAGACAGATATTCCTCTGGGATGTAAATACTCTCACAGCACTGACTGCCTCAAATAATACTGTCACAAGTAGGTACCTGGGGAGGGGAGGCAAATGCAATCCATTTTATTGAGTAGCATAACCTGTGAGGTCAGTTTAAAACTACAGATGCCTTTTTCTGTCTGTACATAAAAAATGGGCAAGAAATTTGAAGGAGGAGTTTGCATGTATTGAGTCCATTTGTTGTGTTATGTAATAGCTGGAAATCTAGAGCAGCCAACAGTCATGGCATTTAGAATAGAGGACAAGTCTCTGTGAACTGTTTCTCCTGAACTGTGACATGCTGGTTTCTCTGAAACTTGATAGAACTTTAACTTGAGAAGATTTTAACCTCTCAACCAGCCTTTTATGGAAATGTTCTCTTAGCTTATTTGTTACTACATTTTTTGTGATTTGGGGTTGGTTTTTTGTTGGTATAGATACTGAAAAAAACAGGAAGTACAGCTCCTAAAGTAGGATTTGATACATTTGTCAGATCTGTCAGAAGAATAGTTACTAGATAAACTAGACTAAAAAGCACACTGTAACACAAAGCACTGATTACATATAAGGATAACAGACTGGTGAGATCTAACTCGGAGTGGAAGGCAAGGAGAAACTGTAAATTCTACTCATCAGGGTTAATTCTCAATGTCACCCTCATCTTTTAGGAAGTCACCTGTCCTGCTTCTCTCTCCCAGAAAGACATTATAGAATATATATAGAATATAGGGTTATATCCTGAGTTGTAAGGGACTCTCAAGGATCATTGAGTCCAGTTCCTGGCTCTACATGGGACACCCCCAAAAATCTCACCCTGTGCCTGAGACTGTTATCCAAATGCTCCTGGGGCTCTGGCAGCCTTGGGGCTGTGACAATGCCCTGTTCAGTGTCCCACCACCCTCTGGGGGAAGAACCTCTTCATGATTTCCAGCCTAACCCCCCCTGACACAGGTTTCTCCACTGTGACAAAATGTGATATTAAATTATGATATTAGGTTACAAGTCCTGTGTTGGAAACCTAGCTCCATCATATAAATAAATCATTGTGGAGTTTCACATTTTTACTGGCCATGCAGTTTGTTGCTATTCTCAGCCTTCTTGGCATATTAATGGTATGGATTTGAGGCTTGATGAAATGCCTGATTGTGCTCTCTAACTAGATGATTTTCATTTGCTCTGTCTGTGCTTTTCTGAGTTGAGGGACTGGTACTTTAATCTCCAAAAGGGGGTTAGGCTGGTTGGTATAGAATTCCTCAGCTCTGAAGGTAGGTGTGATGCTAAGGAGCTGCCATATGGTTTTCACAAGTGCAGAGGTAGCATCCCTGCTCAAATAACACATTTCAGTGCAGCAGTGTAGCTTCTCTGCATTTCTGCTGAACTAGAAGAGCCTTTAATACAAAATGTAGAATTTTACTATTACTTGGCTTGGAAGAAAAAAAAACCTCTGCACTTAAATCCAAATGCTTTGTGTTACAAGATGACAAAGAAGTGTCATATTGCAATGATATAAGTTAGCAAGGGTGGCTTGATGGCCCTGGCACAGAACTGTGGTGCCAAAAGGTCACCAAAATTGTAATAACCATAAATCTGAGGGGTTACTTGTTTTTTATGCAGCAGTAGATTCAGAATTGGAATGGGATTTTCCCAGCACTATGCTGACTATAGTCTTTCTTAAAGCAACTCTGTATATGGGGCAGAGTGGCACTATTTTCACAAGTCAAGGAGTATTAAAATACCTGTTTTGAGTCAATAAGTATGTTTTTCAAATAACAGCATTAAAATTAAAAATGTGAATTTTATTTTGAAATAGCTTCTTCCCTGAGTGGGAACAAAGACTCAATCTACAGCCTTGCAATGAATCAAATGGGAACAGTTATTGTATCAGGGTCCACTGAAAAGGTAAGCAAAATGTGGTGGGGTTCGTTTCACTTCAGTTCAATTTCAGTATAAAGAGACAATTCTATTCATTTTCTATGTCATGTCTGTAGCAGCTTTTGTGTTTTCAATAGTGAGGGCAGACACTTCTCTAAAGTGGGAGTGCAAGTGTGGGATACAAACCCTGCCTCAGTCTGAAATGTGATGTATCCATAGAGCTTTAATACGTAGGGGAGACAATCAGATCATCTTGTGTAACCCTCTTTGTCAGGGATCATTACATTTCCCCACAAGAGCTCTGATTTTGAGGACACATGACTCAGATGATTATCAAAACTGAAGCAGTTGCTGCAGGTAGGAGAGAAGGTGCCAGCAATTTGCAAAATCCCTGCAGGAGGTGGGAAATGAAGTGAGCTAATGAAGCTCAAGTGTTCCCAAGAGACAGCCCTTGCTCTTTGTTAAGGAAGGTAAAACAGGCTTAAATCTCTGAGCTGGTTGGTTTTTTTTTTACCTAATCTAACCTTGAGAGAATTTTATTTCCAAGACAATATAAAACAGAAATTAGGATACACCAGTGAAGCATCTGAGAGGATTCTCAGAAGCACATTTTATGTCCACATCATAGTCCTGTTTATAGTCACTTCCATTCTTTAATTTCTTTAGGACAGAAGAAGCCAGAACAAATTAAATTGAAATCAGGAGAAGATCACATCTGATTATTAGAGCTGGATGAGATATAGTTATGTCTGTCTTGTTCAAACATATTTTCAGTGATGAATGTCCACATGTTTGGAATAAGGGAATAAAGGCTCAATTTCTCACATTGCTGAGAAGAATGGTGTTAATGTCATTTATCCAATGTCTGTTCCCATAGGTTCTAAGGGTGTGGGATCCAAGGACTTGTGCAAAACTCATGAAACTCAAAGGGCACACAGACAATGTCAAAGCTTTGTTGTTGAACAGAGATGGCACTCAGGTATGTGCTTTAACCTGAGACAGGCATTTTACAGAGAGCAGAAAAAAGTCATTAATCCATTTCAATGTAATTATTTATTGTCATAAATTACAGATATTTAGTGGTTAAGGAGGGGAGGTTGATGGGTGAAAGTTGCTTTTATTGCTGTTCATTTAAGTGTGCAGTGGATTTACATAAAATACTGGAAATCCTGACGAGGATTTAGCACCATTTTAGAGGGAAAATATAACTATATAAATGATTAAATCTTTTTATATTAAAAAAATATTTTAAATACTTAAATAACTGTTTGATTGAAATGTGCTGGTTGTTGCTCAGTGTCTTTCAGGCAGCTCTGACGGGACAATCCGCCTGTGGTCCCTTGGGCAGCAGAGGTGCATAGCCACGTACAGAGTCCATGATGAGGGTGTTTGGGCTCTGCAGGTCAATGAAGCCTTCACTCATATTTATTCAGGAGGAAGAGACAGGAAGATTTATTGTACAGATCTAAGAAATCCTGATATCAGGGTGCTGATCTGTGAAGAAAAGGCACCGGTTCTTAAGGTAATTGAGTTTAATTGGGAGAATCATAGGATGTGTGAGGTTAGGAGTGATGGCTAAAGATCATCTGATCCAGTTCTCTGCCCTCCCCAAGAGCACTGGATGAGTTTTCCCCCCATCTCCAAGAATGGAGAATTTACAACTTGTGCCAGTGTTCTGTCACTCTCACAGTATAAAAGTGTCATGGTTTGGGCCTGGCACAGAGCCAGTGCCCCCATGAGAATACCCTCTCCCTGGTGTCTGCTGTGAGATGTGACCAGGAATAAGCAAAGCAGGCTCCAGCTTAGAAATAAAGAAAACTTTATTACCTAAACTACAAGAAAATAGGAAAAAAAAACTATAAGGGAAAAAAGGAAAGTGCTTATAAAAAGCACTTTCCTTCTCCCCACCACCAAAATTTCCCAATCCGATACATTCCCCCAAATCACCAACTGCCCAGTCTGGCACCACCCTTTAGAATACTCAAACTTCAGTCCATGAGAGGAGAGGAGTCCTTCTTGCACCATAGGCTTCCCCTGGAAACACGCTGAAACCTCGTGTGCTTCCATGTCACTCGGCACCGCCTGGAAAGTCCTTTTGCCATGGTGACATCTTCCTTCCATGCCGAGTGCTCTCACCACTGTGCATGGACCAGAGCTGCTTTTAGGGTTGTCTTTTAAGGATGCCTTGTCTCACTCCAAAAAGGCACAGTCTCTGCTTTGGGACATCTGTCCCCCCCATATTTTTCCAACCCCCTGGGGCCGAGGGGTACCCACAATGAACCGTCCTGGTTCTGAGGCACTGCCTCCCCCTAAATGCAGTCTCTGTGTCACAGGAATAAAACTGGTTCAGTCTATGGCCACACAAGAAAAGTCCAGCCAAAAGGCCACTCCAATCATCTCTCTCCCCACTCAGCCAGTCTTCTCCACTTCCCTCGGGCCAGGTCCTTGTTATCTCATCTCTTATCTCTCTTCTTATTCAGCTCCGAGGAGGATCAGCATTTTTGCGAGGTCCCAGTCGTGAAAGAAAGGGGTTAAAAATTTCAGTCTCTGCCTGTCCCAGATCTCCGGCACTCCCACACTCGCTGCTGCTCTGGCCGGCACCTCCTTGCTGCACTGCCCCCCTTCTCCTTGGCCGGCCGCTATCACATTCCGTTGTTGCCAGCTCTCTCCTGGGAGGGCTGGGGGTGGGGGTGGCTGCCCGATGCCTCCTGGGGCTCCTCCACCCTTCCATCCTCAAGGGCCTCCTCACCCCCTATCTCTGTCCAGGCCCAGGCCTACCACATGGCTGTCCCTGCCCCGCCCAGCAGCAGCAGCTGGACAGGGGAGGGCGATCTGACCTCCTTGCCTCAAAGCCCCAAGAGGCCTCCCAGGGCCGAAGCTCTGCTTTTAACCCCTGTGTGTTCTCAGGGGTGTGTCCAAACCCCACTGGCCACACCAGGTGCCAATATCAAAATCCGAGCACCCATTGGTTTGACCACAGCCTCCCAGAATTCCCACTTCTTCCTGCTCAAACCACCACAAAAAGGATAATTGCATGTTTTCTCATGAAACAGTGGCTTGAGGTATAAATTGATTAAAGAATTCAGATTGGCTAACAAGTGTTTACTACACCACATCTTCAGCAGGTTGGCTCTTTCTCCTAAATTGCATCTGAAGCTTAATTGCCTGAAGAAGATGGATGCCTGGCAGCTACTGAAAATGTGCAAATTTGAATATTACTGAAATTGAATATGCTTCACACATGAGAAGTTTGGTTTATCAGGCTCTAGTACAGTTTTAAGAAATTTTAAGAAACTGAGCTGGCATTGCCAAGGTTTTGTACAAAAGTGAATTTTTCTTAGCAGCAGCATATGTGCACAGGACTGCTGTAGAATCTGTTACATACTCATGGGAACCAGGAGTAAAGTTGTTTGTGGGTTTTTTTGAACACCTAAACATGATATTTGCATGCACAAGTCTGAATCTTTCCAAGAGGCTGGTTTTTTAATTTTTTTGCTATCTTTTACTGTAGTGACATGACTTTTGAATCTTATATATATATATAAGGTTCAAAAGTATAAGGAGTGTGCAATCAGAACATATGCTAATAGATATGAGCAGCCTGGCTTTCCTTGGGAGTGAATTCTAGCTTAGAGTATTAAGATAAAATCCTGGATATGTTAATTTAGTTCTGGAAAAGTCAGGATGTGAGATTTCAGTTCAAAATGGAAAATGAAAGTGCTGGTCAGCTGTACAAAGGTCAGAAGGGGCCTCTAATCTTGGCTACAGTGATCTGAGAAATGTAATGGCAGAGCCAAATGTGTAAAATTCTGATTTTTCTTTAGTATAGAACTTCTTACATTCTCATTTTTACCATATGAAGTGTCTAAATACAATGTAATTGAGAAAATACTGTACAATGAAACTGTCCATTAGGCAAGATTGCATCATGCTGGAAGGATCTCTACTGTGTTAATACACATTGCATGTTATTGCCCATGTCTAGAATTCATTTGTTGAGTACTTGTTATAATTGCTCTTGATTTTTCAGAAGTTTCATCTTAGTTACTTTTCATTTAAACTTTGTATTTCTACACTAAACTGAAAGTAGTGCTGTTTCTGAGATACTCTTGATTATAGGAGTGGCTCTATACATGACAATACAAATTATCTAAGGAAAACTAAGTCAGGCATGACTGAAAGTTTGTTTCATTATTTAGATGGAACTGGATAGATCAGCTGATCCTCCTCCAGCACTTTGGGTAGCAACAACTAAATCCTCTGTGAATAAATGGGTAAGTGATACATTTTACAGTCTGTGAATACAATGGAGTAGTCATGGGATTTGGATGTACTGTGATGTGTAAGTTTTCTTTAGAATAAATCATAAAATACTAACATTGAAATTGCTCAAAAGGTATGAAGCTTTGAATTACTTTCTTCTGTGTTTATGATGCTTTGGAAATAAATTATATTTCTTGCAACTGGATAGTTAACATCTAAATAGCAGCATGAACTGGCAGATGATTATGAATGTGTCACTATTTTCTTTCTTTCTTTCTTTAGACTTTGAAGGGAATCCATAATTTTAGAGCTTCAGGAGATTATGATAATGATTGTACCAATCCCATACCACCCCTGTGTACACAGCCTGACCAAGTTATAAAAGGTAAGCAGCTGTTTTGCAGAGGAAAAAAATCTTGTAAAATCTGTTATCTTTAGCACAAGTGATAGAGCTTTAAGATTGACTTAGTTTTTAAAAAACTTGATACTATGATTTCAACCAGAACAATGTGGTTATTGCCTATCCACTGTTGGTTACAGTTAAAATCATGTTTAAACTTTGGTGGTGTCCAAGGTTTACACAAAAAAAGTGAAAGCAAAGAACAGCATATGTCATGTCATGCAATTTAATTGAATGTGATATTAGATTAAAATGACAGTAGTAACCTTAATTCTTGTTTGTTTGCCAGGGGGTGCTAGTATTATTCAGTGCCACATTCTTAATGACAAGAGGCACATATTAACCAAAGACACAAATAATAATGTGGCATACTGGGATGTCTTGAAGGTAAGGATGTAATTTCAGATTTTCTACTGTTGGATGATTAATTATTTTGTGCCACTTTTTTATCTATACATTTTTAGTGTTTGAGATTTCTGTTGTAGAAAGTAAATCATCTTTTTGTCTCAGGATATCATGCAAGGTTTGCCTTTTGAAAAAGGAGGGGGCATTTCTGAGCTTTTTTGTAGCTTTCCCTGTGATGAGGTTGATATCTGCATTCACCTGAATTCAATCCAGTATTGACATCTGCATTCTCCTGAAGTGCAGACCCTTGAATTTTTTCCAGGAAATAGTAATGTGTGTTTGGATGGGGTTTTATTTCAAAGAGGGTTTGTCTTTGCTGGTAAGTCAGGAAGGCAGGAAAATGAGCAGAAGGAAGCCTGGCTGCTGCCTGGTGTTGCCTTGGTGTGACATTTCTTTGTGTGGTTTTACCCAATGATTGCTCAGAGGAGAGGGGAAAGAGTGCAGAGAGAAAGGACTCAAATCCCACATCAGTGAGATGGTCAGCAATTTCTTCTCTGGCAAAAGCTTGTTTAAATTCTAAATATTTTCCTTCTTGAGCTATGCAGGGCAGCAGCCAAGATCAGTAATGAGGTAAAGCATGCTCAGCCAACTTACCGAGTTGTTGACTGAAGCAAAAAAGAAATTAAGTTGGAGGATATAGATTTATACTAAAAATTATCTGGGTTCTTTTTGTAAAAGCTGTCTTTATTTCAGTTTGTATTTAAGTGTGCAATATTAGATTTCAGGACCAAAGTTAAATGCTAATGTTAATTTTTATTTTCATTTAGGTAATTTTTTTCTTAGTAAGGCTGTGAGAAGTGTCACTTGATACATGTTTAAATACATATTCACTGTAGAGGTGAGATAATTTGCCAGATCAGAGTGTTGCTTCTTCACTCAATAGCTGAGACTTTATTGAGGATGCTGGAGGAAGAGAGGGAGGTTTTCCTACCTGAAGTTGCACCCTTCAGTCTTTGCTTCCTGTAACTTTTCCTGGATTTTGAGAGAATAAATTCCAAGTTTACAGTCCTTAGTGTTTGCCTAAAACAAGTATTTTAGGATGACTTTGCAAGTGGATTATAATAATTTGGATTTTAACAGAATTACTTTTTTAAAGTAAAAGTATGAAAAAAACAGAAATAAAGCATCTGCACAGAAATTCACTCACTGCTGTTCCCATTGCAGTAGTTGAGCTGAATTTGTTGCTAGATGTGCTGGAAATACTGGTGTTTGATGGAGTACTGAAATATTGGTACTGATGGGGAGAAAACATGTCATTAGTATTAGAAAAGTATTAGAAGACAGCAGTCTACTCTGTGTAGGGAAAATATTTTCTAATAATCTGTAGTAACATTTCCAGACCTCTCTACTGGCTTGATTCCACTACCTCAGAGATAAATGAAGAATAAAAATTACTTATAGTATAAATCAGTGTTTGACTTTTTAAAAAGATTTAACCTTTAACTTGGATGTTTTTGGACTGCAGTGCTCAGGGAGAGATCATAAGTAACAATCATTCCAAGTGTGTGTGAAAATCAAGGAAAAGTCTTGAGGTGTTGATATGACTCAGTATTTGTACATTTCCTTTGGTGAACAGGCATGTAAAGTTGAAGACCTTGGGAAAGTAGATTTTGAAGAAGAAATTAAGAAGAGGTTTAAAATGGTTTATGTGCCAAACTGGTTCTCAGTGGACTTGAAAACTGGGGTGAGATACAGCTCCTATATCTGTTGTTTTAATGTCATGTTTCACATTTTTTCATGTATTGTTTGTTCAAAAATATTTTAGTTTGTTAACTTTAGAAGAACATTAATTGCTTATCTGATGGATTAAATTTATTTTCAATTAAAACAGCAAATTTTGTTTCTTAATAATTGGAGTAACATATTTTTAAATTAATTTGCGGTATAGTCCACCAATACCAATTATGAATTAATACAGTTTGGTAAACAGTGTGCTGTCATGCTTTCAGAAATTCTTTGATTTATTGGAGCAAAGTTAGAGATTTATAGACTGACTTAATCCCAAACAACTATTACATTTCTCATGGTTTTTTGCCAACAGATGTTGACAATTACTTTGGATGAAAGTGACTGCTTTGCAGCCTGGGTTTCAGCAAAGGATGCTGGATTTAGCAGTCCTGATGGTTCTGATCCAAAATGTAAGTTTGTACTAATAATACTGGTTTATTTTAACAAAGAAATCAGAACAAGTTCCAGTATATTTGTTTTAAAGTATTCCAGTGCCACCTATGTCAGTATCTGATTGGATTTTGAGGCTTTCTAAATAATAAATTCTGTAGCATATTCTCCAAAGAAAATATTTCCTTTTTTTTCTGAAACACTCATCTTCAGGGTTTACATTTAATTTTGTTTTAAATTTTCAAGATGCAATAGGGAAAAAGTAATTGTAACCTAATTTAGAGAATGTTAAAGCACAGGAGTGATCCAACAGCAGGGATTCTAAAATCAGCTTTTCCTGAAAAATTGTAACATGCAGCTCCCAGATTGTGACAAGCAGATTTCTGTGCCCAGAAATAGTTTGCTTTGGAAACAAAACCCATGGGGAATTTTCAGCTGTGGATCAAATGGACAATATTGTATTGCCCATGGTTTTTTGTGTGATTGATGTTCTGCCTCACTGTGTGTTGACAGTAAACCTTGGAGGGCTTCTGCTACAAGCACTTCTGGAGTATTGGCCTAGAACACATATCAATCCAATGGATGAAGAGGAAAATGAGATAAACCATGGTCAGTATTTTAATATTTTCTTTTTTATTACATTGTTTGTTTATATGTTTCTTTAACAGATACATTTGTTGTCTTACACCTATCTCTCTGTGCATTATAGACTTCATGTTTTTTAGCACTTCTGAATTTGCTTTACACTAGAAAGTGTGTTGTATTTCTGAAAGTATCATCAAAAATCTTCCCTCTGTCTTTAAAAAGAGTAGGTGAATAAATGATTCTGAAGTTACAGAAACATGATGAAAAATATTGATGAAAAACAATTACTGGCAAACTGAGGCTTGACTTAGGAAAGAAACACTAGATAATGATAGTAAATAGCAATAATTCAGTTATCCAACATTAGCAAGTATTCTCTTGACATAATTCCAGTTTTCTTCTAGGTATTGTGAACAAAGAAAAGCTTGATTGGAAAAAATACATTCAGGGTAATAATACATGAAGTAATTCCATAGAGAAGTCCTTAAAGTGGTCCTTAAAGTCCTTAGCATTATTAAGGCAATAATGCCAAGTCTAATCAGGCCTTAGATGAAGGCCATGTGAAATGTAAGGTAGAGGCCGAATTTGGCAAAATAAGAGACTCTGTAACTCTTGAGTTGGAAATCAATTCAACCCAGGTCAGAGTTAACTGAAGTCTCATTTTTGGTTATTTAGAAATTACTTTCTATAGATAGATGATGCAATTAAGAAAACTGCACATTCAGCATATCTCACTGCTTTGTGACAGGACTGTGCCAAGAATTAGTTGCTTTCTTCTTTCAAAACTGGCCTCCAAGGAGGTTCAGAGCTCTTGGCAGATTTTTCTGGATCCAGCTGCTGATTCTCAGACTGTTGTGTATTGACAGTTTGCAGCTTAGAGCCAGACAAGGTTTGAGAAGTGTCACTCACAGGCTTCTGTGGTGTTGGATTATTGATGCTACACTGCTTATTCCTGTGTGGAGTTGTGGATTAGTGGAATGTTTGGAGTATTCCCAACAGAATATTTTTATTGCCCTTCCAAAAGAAAAAAATAAAAGACTGACACTGAGCAGTGGCTTGAGAAGTGAAGTGTACCTGTTGCACACTGGCATTTTTGTAGAGATACAAATTCAAATAAACACAAATTATGTGCAGTATTGTTTCTCTCAATTATTCAGAGAAGTGTTATGAAAAAAATCTTTCAAACTATAGGATTTTTCACTTGCTGTAACTTCAGTATCATGTTTACCCCTTCCAATACAGATTTTCTTTTTTTGTTTCTTTGCTTGTTACAATTTTTGACCTTTCTTTGCCTACATAAGTTTCTGGTTAGAAAGCTGAGGAATCATTAATCTCATCAGTCTGTGCTATTTAAATTTCTTAACGTGGCTTGAAGTCAACATCTCTTCAAATATAGTAATGAGGTGCTACAATGTAATGGAGATAATTTTCCCCAGAGCAAGTCAGGCATCCAAATTCTTCCACATTGTTTCAAGATATCTACTGATTAGAAGCTGCACTTTCAAGAGGTGTATAAATAATGCTGATTTTTCTTTAATCTTGTCCTATCCACCTGATATAGAATCAGGTTTTTCAGTCTTTGAAGACCCTACTGCTGTAATTAGCTATAATAAATTGAATTTATAACAGAGGAAGTTCAAGGCACTGTGAGTCTGAGCTTTCCTAGTACAGTGTTTTGACATCTGGCAAATCCAGGTAGAAGAGCAGTGCAAACAGCCCTTCAGAGTTCTGTACTGTCACTCCAGAGGGCAGAACAGTCTTGTCTCAGCAGAGTCTCTTTTGTTGAGTCCTAATTTTACTATTGTTCAGTTTGACAAAAGAAATGGGGTGAAAAAACTCATGATTGGGTTTTGACTCCTGGGCTTTATTTTCTTTTTTTTTCACAGGCTTTTGAAATAGGTCTGCCACAAACCTGTATTGATCTTGTTACTCTCTAGTGGGGTTTTATACACTTGCTGTATCTTGGAAATGGGGATTTTCTTGGTTTTCATGAGGCTCATGATCTTAGTAATTTACAAAATGCACCTGCTGTAGGTGGAATGTGTGCCCATTTTTAAGGCCTAGTGCAGTCTCACTGCTGTTTTATGTGGTTTTTTTCCCAACAGTGAATGGGGAGCAGGAGAACAGAGTCCAGAAGGGAAATGGATACTTCCAAGTGCCACCACATACACCAGTTATTTTTGGTGAGGCTGGAGGACGCACTTTGTTCAGGTATAAAAGCTTACAAATATAAATTCAGTGGCTGAGCAATCCCTTTCTTAGCGCAAGCAGGAATGTTATCAAAAATATTATTTCACTCTCTTCTGTGAGAAGGCAAAATAAGCAGCTGTTGATGATTTGTCCAGCTGAGCATGTGAGTTTGAGCATCATGTGGGGTTTTAAAGCAGTAAGAGTTGTGTACAGTCCTTAGTTGTGTGTGGTATTTTTGAGTGCCCTCTTTCTGCAAACTGATAAATTAAACTGTGTTTTAGAATGAAATTGTGCTACTTTAGATTGTGTGTTGTGCTGATCTCTGAGGATGAATTATTCAGGAGCTGATACTCACTAGAGAATTGGCTTCTGCTCCAAAAATTTGTTGATAAATCCAGTAGAAGGTCCTAATCTCTGGCAGGGAGGAACACAGGTTCTGTGTTGCAATGTGTGTACTGGTTACCCTTCTATTTCTTCTTGTTCTACATTGAAAAACCCAGCTGTGATGTGTGATACATCAGAGACAGTTTAATAGTGCTGCAAAACAAGTGCTGAGCTTGCAAACACTGTGAATTGTTTGATATTTACTGACATAGTGGATTTTAAATTTAAGGGGTGGGGCATATTTGATATGTTGGTTTTGTTTCCCAGGCTGAACAGGCCCCAAATGATCTAACTTTTGGTCAGTGAAACAGGGAAACCATTTTCAGCTTGGAAAATGACTTGTGTTTATGTTGTACCTGGGGCTTAGTATTTGCCTGCATTCTCTTCTGGCGGATCTTCCCTCTTATGTATCTGCTCCTGCTCCTCAAGAGAACACTGGAAAGACTCCATTGGAGGGAGCAAGCCACATTTGTGGGAGCTAAAAGGTGGCTTGCAGGACTCTGACAAAATACCTCATTGCAATTTATAAAACAAAATGTGGCTTTTTTGCATCATTGCATGTGCACATTATCTGAAACTGGTTTTATTCTTTCTTTCAAGTGAGGGCTTAGCAGATTTTTGACATGCAAAGCTCATTTTTCTCAAGGGGGAGAGAATTGCTTTATGCCATGTGCCTCTCCCCTTCTCCTGACAGTTCTGTATTTCACACACAAACATAACACAATCCAGAGCAAAGTACTTTTATCTATTTTCTGTGTCATAGCTGTAGTCTCCTGAGATCCTACTCTGTTTCTGGGATCTGTCTTCCTACAGCTCCTTCTGCTCTTTACAGAAAATAAATAATCTCTTCCCCAGTAAGTTCATGATCCTAACAGAGTTCAGGCTCTCTGCCCATTAAAAGGGCAGAATCTCTCCTGAAAGCTTTTTAATGCAAATGGCAATAATTGTTGTTACAATAAAGGTTATTTCTTTGTGTCTCAGGTTGCTATGTCGGGATTCAGGTGGTGAAACTGAATCCATGCTTCTTAATGAAACAGTGCCACAATGGGTAATTGACATCACTGTGGATGTGAGTATTGGGTGTATAGGTTTGGCTTCTTTTTGGTTTTTTTAAGATGTAGTACAATTAACTTTGCAGCATCTGAAATGACATTTTAAATTTTTGCTGTGTTTGTATTTAAAATAAGTGGTCTCAAGGTCTGTAATCAAGACCCTTTGAGATGCATCATTTTTTGATGTGTCTAGTTAAAGTACTTCTTGCTCAATTTCTTTTGACAGGCTGTCTTAGATAAAGAATTCAAAGTCCTGTGCATAATTGGTATCCTTTCCTAGTGAGGAACTCAGGAATAGAGAATACACTTCATATTGCTGCTGCCTTTTGATACTATCTAATTGCCTTTGAAATAAATGATAATTTATATTCAAAAGCTAGATGATCTGTGCATCATCTAAATTGAAGTGTCTCAGGAGTATGAGTAATTTGGAATTTAGCTGTGGTGGGGATGTTGATTAGGAATCTCTCATGAGTTTTGATAATTAGGAGCTGAATATATTTCACATAGCAGCTGCTGCAATAATGGTTCATCCTGAATTAACACTTCTGTAACTTGTTTTCTTCTAGAAAAATATGCCCAAGTTCAATAAGATTCCCTTCTACCTCCAACCTCATTCATCATCAGGGGCAAAAACTCTAAAAAAGTAAGTAATGCAAATATGGCTTATTAACATTGAATATCCAAATTGCAGAAAAAAACCTGCAAGCTCAAGGGGAAAAAAACCCACCAAACCAATTCACTGATTTTTCCAGAGAATTGTTTTGTGCTTATAGATTTGTAGAAGTTCTTAATCATTTAGGAGCATTGCTCTAAAGCACTAAATTACATCAGAATATTTAAAAGCACTGTGGATTTGGGTTCAACAGGCAGTTCAAGTTTATGCTAAGAAATGTCTATGAACTGCCTACTAAAATGGGACTTTGTCTTTTGTGGTTTTTAATCAGAAAACAGATGCATTTATAGATTGTTACTCTGTTCAGAACCACAGCTTTGTTTCCTGTTGCTAACAGAGATGAATAATTGCTTTCTGAAAGGAAAAGGGACAAAAACTGCCAGTAGGGAATGCAAACGAGTTTGCCAGTCACATGAGCTGTAACTGGGAGCTGGGTTGGTTAGAAATCAATGCAGATTTTTATCTGGTCTTTTGAATATCTCAATTCCTTTTTTGAGTTTTTTGCTGTGTGATTCTTTGGCTAAATTGCTGTTATGATCATGGCATTCTGGATGATCCTGATAATTTACTACTAGACAATATAAAGACGATCTGTGTAGTTGCATAGTTTGCTACAGCTAAGGAAGGTGGTGTGAAGATAAATTCAGTTTGTTTCTCAAGTTTTTTCCTGACAAACTCCTCTAACTCCTGCAGAGACCGGCTGTCAGCCAGTGACATGCTTCAGGTGAGAAAGGTGATGGAACATGTGTATGAGAAAATCATCAACTTGGACAATGAGTCTCAGACAACGAGCTCCTCCAACAATGAGAAAGCAGGAGAGCAAGAAAAGGAGGAGGACATTGCTGTGCTAGCAGAGGAGAAGATTGAACTTCTGTGCCAGGACCAGGTAAGTTCCCTGTGATCAAGACCAGGCTCTAGCAGTAAATTGGTTGTGAATTTTTGAGTTCTGAGCTTGAAATATGCTACAGATTACCTGTTAACTTCAAAACTAAATAAAATTTTGACAGTGTTAACTTAGTGTTAAGTGTTAACTTAGTGTTAAGTGTTAACTTAGTGTTAAGTGTTAACTTAGTGTTAAGTGTTAACTTAGTGTTAAGTGTTAACTTAGTGTTAAGTGTTAACTTAGTGTTAAGTGTTAACTTAGTGTTAAGTGTTAACTTAGTGTTAAGTGTTAACTTAGTGTTAAGTGTTAACTTAGTGCTGACACAAGTTTCTGACAGTTGCAGATAGGTAGATGAAGGAGTTTTCATAATAAACCTGTTTCATTTGGTCTGGCATGGGGCCCTTACAGGGTTACTTGCTTACAGTCAGCAAATGGCCTTAATACAATTCCATAGAGTTGTATTTTTAGCATTTCTTGAATGTTTTGAGTTCTGCTTTTTTGACAGTTTTCAAAATTGGTCCAAAACCACTAATTGCCTAATAAGTGTAATGGAGATGAGGCACTGAGGACGTGGTTGTAATCTGAATTTACATGTTACTCTGCTAAAATTTGTCAGTAATGCATCAGGCTCAGTTGCTAATTGGAAAATATGAGCTTCTGCATGTTGTGGTATTTCCGTGGCAGGAAGGAATGAATCTGACTCCATGTTCTTAGAAGACTAATAAATTACTTTATGGTATTGTATTGTATTATATTATACTAAGAAATACTATACTAAAGAATAGAGAAAGGATACAGACAATTGTATCCTTTGGCTTGAAAAGGATACTAATGATACTAATACTAATGATACAAGGATACTACAAGATACTAATGAAAAACCTGTGACTCTTTCCAGAGTTCTGGCACAGCTGGACTGTGATTGGGCATTAAGTAAAAGCAAATCACATTAAACCAATCAATGACCAGTTGATAAACAATGTCCAAACCATATTCCAAAGCAGCAAAACACAGAAGAAGCAAATCAGATAATTATTATTTTCATTTTTCTCTGAGCCTTCTCAGCTTCCCGGGAGAAGAAATCCTGGCAAAGGGATTTTTTTAGAAAATATGATGGTGACAGCATGGCTCATCTTTGTATCAGTTTTCAGTTTGGTTTGCTTTGTTTTTTTTAAATTTCTGCCAGCCTAGCAGAATTGTTAAGTAAAAGCTGCCTTTTTGCTGTGCAGGTTTTGGACCCCAACATGGACCTTCGGACTGTCAAGCACTTCATCTGGAAGAGTGGCGGGGACCTGACGCTTCACTACCGCCAGAAATCGACGTGAGGGCAGCGCGGACCCAGAGCAGCCAGCTCTGACCTGACCTTGCTGTGCTGGTTCCAAGAGTAGTTCTAGAGCAGCCCTGAACCCCTAAGGTAGATGAGACTTCTAATGCCTCAGTATGGATGGGAAGTAAACATTTAATTGAAGTGACTAATAGACCTGTAATATAGAGGAAAAAAAAAAATCTATATGACTTAAACTAAAGTCTGTCCTAGTCTCAGTCAATGAGATGGGAGGTCCCTGAGTGGTTTGTGTTGTGTGAGGTGTACAGAGAGTGGATGATAACCCAGTGCAGACTTTTGCTTCCTCCTTTTGGCTTTTGGTTTTTTTCCAGAACATAATCCCTCATCTGCTCGTGCTCGGTATCAAACAGGTTTGGCCGTGTTAGTCACTGTTCACAATGTAATTAAGAACTGCACACGAGGTATTTTTAGTACATTCCATTCATAAAGTTCCAGCAATGATTTCTCACAGGTTACTTAAACATTTCTACCACTAAAAGAAATTTGGAAAAGAAAACACCAGAAAATAGGTATTTCATACTTGAATGAATGGGCCCATTTAATTGCAAACCAAGGGTTAACATGAGAATTGTTTTAATTGCTTTAGAGAGCTGTTGACATGCAAGATAAGAACACTAGAAAAATATCAGAGCAATGTGAGTCCAGTGATGCTGTGCATCATAATAGAGTGAACGTGCTTTGCAGCAACTTAGAGATTTTTTTTTTTTCTAAATATATGTAACTTCTTCCTGCACTGTGTCCTAGGTGTTCTAAAGACACACTAGTCTAATTTTTGGTAAATGTGCTCCAACAGTATGTGACATTCTGTTAAAACTTCAAACCATTCTGATTATAACTTCATATGTTTAATGTTAAACTTAAAAAACTTCTCAGCAGATTTCATATTCATGAGATAAAAATATTGATTCTTCTTTTCTGAGGTTTTATATGCAATTGTTCTTTTGTTAGAGATTTATGCAGATCTTGTTTTCACTGCTATTTCTAAAAATCTGTGACTGTCATAGGCTCATGGTAATCTTTTATAGAAGTTTAACTTATTGGGGGGAGGGAGGGTAAGGGCCTTTCAGCTTTTTGTGAGGAAAATGTGGGGATATCCCAGAAAACCATTTGTAGCCAGATTTGAGCAAATCACAAATCCTCATAGAGAAATGGTTTAAAAATTACTCTTGTCTGAAGCAGAAGCACAAGTGCCTTCAAGGGGCAGTATAATATTGGAGTTTCTTCAGGAGACACATGCTCTAGCCCTTCCTGTATCTTGTGATCAAGATTTAGGTTGAGGCCTAAGGAAAGTCCCAATAAATTCTATTACTGGGATTGTATTGGTCAGACAAAAAGTAAAGTATTTTTCATCATGTTTTATTTGAAAAAATAGTCAAAGTAGAGTCCAAATAGTCATTCCCTTCTGCACTTTAAACCCAGCAAAACAAATTCATTGCTTAGACAAAACCATGGTTCAGAATCAAGCTAGCATGTCTTTTGCCATCTTTTGAGAATCAGGTTCAGTTGTCTATCCCCATTTCTGTGTATGCTTAGTTTGACACAATTGTGCTTTAACTGCACATTTTTAGTGCTGTTTGTGAATTAAATGGTTAAACAGAACTGTAACTTTTATTGGTAATCTGTCCTGACTTGTATTTATTACTAGCAAGGGTCTGTGTCTGTTCCAATAGGCACTGTTTGGGTTATGTTTTGTTTCCTGGTTGTCTTCCTGTCCTATTGTATACTTTGGAGTTGCTCACAGTAATTTTTTGTTTGAAATCAGCCCAAGGTTGTAACTTTCCTTCTGTTTTTTTTTCTTTCTAACCATCCCAAAACACAGTAACAGGAAAGATTAATGGAAGAGTCTGCAATGCCAGAAGGGTAAATGATGTTTCACAGTTGTATAGAATAAAAGGCTTTAGTTACAATATTTTCAAGTTGTTTTGTGTACTAGATAAATTGTGTGATTTTGGAGCTTGAATTTAACAAAGGGCTTCAGAGCGCTTTGAAGTAATGCAATGGCTGAAGAAATGGCAATGCCTTAGCAGAATTAGCAGAATTCTGTGAAGATAACCTTGTAATGTGGTTGGATGTAAAAATTTCTGAGGTGAGCAGACCTTCAGATGTGAGCTGAGTCCTGTTGAGGGGACAATGTCACATGGGCAGTGCTGCTTTTGTACCATGGAAGTATTTTGTGCTAACAGGTGACCTGTGCCAGTTGCTGCTGAGCTGTCTGGGTGTGGAAAGGCTGTAAGAAGCACATGGGAAATCAAACTGGGTTTCCTGATGTTGAAAATGCCAGGACAGAATGCTCAGAGCTTTTGCTGTGGGAATTGTCAGCTGAGCTGCTCTCTCAGAGCTCACAGTATTTCAGAGCCCAAATGTGCTCCCAGATTCCCAGCTCTGACTTACATGGTATATAAAGTGAGAGAATGGATTTTTTTGCTATTACCTTTAAAATTCTGTCACCTTTTCTGGAGTTGTGCTGTCTGTAAAAGTCCTGAAGGCAGAAGGAGGAGAGCATTGAGTTAATATGAGAGTCACAGCCCCTGGGAACATTGTGAGCAGAGAGTTTGATTGCCAGAATCATAGAGAAGGCTGCAAATTTGCAAAAATTTAATTAATTTCCAAGTTCTTAATGGGAAGGAGTTGTAAATCTGGTGTGTAGTAGTGCAGCCTGTCTCCCAGAGAAGCATTTAAATTGTGTGTGACAGGTAATTTTTTATTCTCTTTAGATGGGGTGGGGGTGAGAACAGGAGAGCTTGGCTCAGATCTCATAGCTGAAGTGTAAGTACCATTGTAGGATGAGAAGAACTGCTTGAAGGATTTACCAGTAACTTTAAGAAACACTAAAAAAAAATTCAAAATAAGCTCTAGGCAGAAAGGTGGTGGACTCCCCTTCCCTGGAAGTGTTCTAGGCCAGGCTGGATGGGGCTGTGAGCATCCTGTTCTAGTGGAAGGTGTCTCTGCCCATGGCAGGGGGTTGGAACTGGATGAGTTTATTACAGGATCATAAATGGTTTGGGTTGGAAGGGACCTTAGTGTCGTTCTGCCTCTTGGTCTTGGGATTTATTTGTTGGATTGTCCAGGAGAGGGGCAGCCAGGGACTGGCAGGGCAGTTACTGGTATAGAGATATTACACCAAGATATGATTTTTCCTTTCACAGAGGTCCTGTTTGATTCAAACTTTATCCCTGGAAATGTATTGAATTTGACATTTAGAATCGATCATTAAGCACATGCTCTTACACTGTGAATGTGCTGGCTCCTGAACAGAGGCAGGGAAAGTCACTTCCCAGCTGGATAACAGAGCTGCTGGGAGCACACACACACTTAACAGGAATGCGGTTGATTGAAAGAGCTCCCTGTTCTACAGTGGAGGTTTTTCTGCCCAGAGCTGTGCAAACACAGAGGAGATGTGCTGACTGGAGCCTGGGTGGGACATGTCTCATCTCTCTTGAGGATACTGTGACACTATTCTAGATTCTTTTTTGGGGGACTCTGAATGCTTCATTACATATTAATTACATATGTAATAATTATGTATTTGTGACCGTGTTCACAGGGGTCTTAGGATGAGGGAAGAGATGAGGATCTGACTCCACGTTTCAGAAGGCTGATTTATTTTATGATATATATTACATTAAAACTATACTAAAAGAATAGAAAAAAGGATTTCATCAGAAGGCTAGCTAAGAGTAGAATAGGAAAGAATGACAACAAAGGCTTCTGTCTCAGACTCTCCATCTGAGCCAGCTGACTGTGATTGGCCATTAATTAGAAACAACCACATGAGACCAATCACAGATGCACCTGTTGCATTCCACAGCAGCACATAATCAATGTTTACATTTTGTTCCTGAGGCTTCCTAGCTTCTCAGAAGGAAAAATCCTAAGGAGAGGATTTTTCTTAAAAGATGACTGTGACAGATATTAATTACATATTGTAGTTTAGAAATGTAACTTTGAGCAAGCAGTTGAGATTCTGCTACAGCAGAAGCAATGCCAGTTGTGTCTGCTTAAGGCAAAAGCCAAGAGGGAAGTTGTGTGGTAGTGCCCAGGAAATGGAACATGGTAATCAATGCAATGAGTAATCTGTAGATGCTTTCTCTTAAGAGCCTGTTTTTGTGTTACTTCTTGGAGGTGAAAATCCTTGCCCAGTTTTGGGGGAAGATGGAGAATGCATGTGGAAGTACATGAGCCCACCAGTATGTGTGTGGTGTGATCTGTGCTCAGCACTGCAGAGATCCATTTTCCTGCAGCATTTCTGCAGCCAAGTGTGGCTGAGCAGCCTCTGCACAGAGCATAGAGCAGTCCAGCAGGAGCTTCAGTAGATTGTCAGACCTGCTGTGAAAGTTTAAGAGGGAAAATTAAATCAATGCCTGAATTTGCTGTTAAAATAGTTCTACTAGTAGATGCTTGGCTTAAAGACAATAAACACATCCACATTCTCTCATTCAAGTTCAGCATCCATACTGCTGTTAATCATGAGATTTGCATGTTTACCTCTATTTCCTTATCATGATCTTGGGGGGCTACAATCATTCCTATACAGGGTTATGCTGTGGAAAGTTCCCATGGATCTGGTCAGCCTCAGCTGGGGCAGGGCTGGGCCAGCTCTCTGTGGCCTTTGTTGAGCAGAGGTGGGAGGAGATGCTGTGGCTCAGAGGCTCCTGCTGGCCCAGCCTCATCAGCCATGCCTGGGTGCTGTGCCATTGGCAGGAGCAGGGCTCAGGGGAGATGGGCTTTGCCTAATCCTCACTCTAATGCTTGAGCTGCTGGGAGCCTCTGTGGATTTAATGCCTGCCAAGCCTGTGGCCTCAGGCTCAGCTGGTAATTGTAGGGAGCAGCTCAGGGCTGGCAGCTCATCCTGTTGTGTCTGGCCTGCAAACCACCCTGCTGCTGTGACATCTGAGGTGACCTTGTCCTCCTGCCTTTGTTCCACCCTTCTCCTGATGCTGCCCAGATAATCCTCCTTGTGTCTGCAGAAGAGCTCTCAAAGTTCACACAGTGGGAAAAAGGTCACATCCAGCTCCTGCTTACCTGGAAACAGATCTTTGGGACAGCAGCAGCCTGAGTGGCTGTTTGGTATTGGCTCTGAATCCAGCCACCCTCAGCTGCTTCTCCCATTCTTTTTGTTTTATTTTGAAACTAAAATTTCAGTCACTTTTCTCACTTTACACTCACAAACAGGAGTACTCTCCACTTGCAGCTGTGAGGGAATATCCAAGTTGGTAAGAGAAAAGAAATTTGATGAGGAGGTCCAACTCTTCACCTCATTTAGCATTTGAATGATCAGGTTTCAGGTTTGGAGAACACAACATTCTCTGGCTCAAGGTTTAACTACTTGGTTTTCCAAACCCCTTCCCAGAGCCAGTTAACATAACACACAGAGGCTGGACACAGACTGAAGGAAGTTTAACCCATTTATTATGGTGACATTTGAAATCTAGCATGAGTTTTGACATTCCCTGCTCTTAGATTTCCAAAAGGTGTTTATGGTACAGAGTCACTTAAATAAGCTATTGCCATCTCATGGCCATTTTTGAGAAAGATAAAGGACTAGAAACAGTCCTAAATAAACAACATGAATAAAACACCACCTAAGTGTCTTAGGCATCAAGCTCCAAGATCAAACAAGCCTAGGAATAGTTTAAATTACATTTATTTTTAGTGTTTGGCTGTTCACCCTTGTAACATTCAGCTGAGGGAACAAAATAGGAAATTTATTTTAGCAACATGGGAAATAAAACTGGCCCATAATTAACAGACCCTTTAGCAGACTAGAATCCACTGTCAATTCTACTGCCTTTAGTCAAAACTCAATACATTCTTTAAAGCAACAGGTACTTTGTCAATCCTGTTCAGAACTACTGTGCTTGCAGTATTTTAGACTAACAACAGATCAGAGACAGATTTTTTTTGTCAGGGTGGACTCATCTGAAGCCCTCATGTGCTGTGGCTTTGCCTGCACCCTTTGGCTGAAGCTGAGCTGTCACAGGTAAAGCTGTGGGACCCTGAGTCCCCCCTCCATCAGCACCAGTGTCACTTTCTGACAGTGCAGAAACAGAGCAGGAGCCAGGGCAGGGAAAGCTAAACCAGGCAATATTGTGCTAAATAAGTGTACTTTAGTTTATAGCCTAAACACACACCAGCCTTGTACGCCACTCTCGTCACTTACAAAGGGTTTTCACTGCAGTAGCTCTATTATTGCCCATCAGCAGCTTTGAAATTCATGATAAATCACTGCCCTGAGGATTATAAAACCATCCATGTCTTCCATTGTTTATGTCATGCTTGCCCTTACATTCAGAAGTGATTTGGAGACAAATGCAAACAAAAAAAAGGCTAAAAAAACCAATTGCTGGTGCTGCACAACAGCCCTGTTTTAAACTTAAAATAATTTGTATAAAAATAGCAATGAGTAAATAGAAAAGCACAAAGGAAAGCTATTTCTTGGTCACTACAGCAGCCAAGACATTCAATCTTCAGCAAAAAGATTCATCACCCCTACTTTAAAATCATCTTCAATTTATTTCAAGTAAGCACCATCATTCCCCCCCTCACTGTTTATTTAACTGCAAGGCCCCCACCTGGTCCACTCAAGAGCAGAAGTGAATGACAGGAGCCACCACCATGGCTTTGTCCCATTTGAGGCTGCACTTTCAAACCCCACATTATTTCTTTCCTGCCCAAGTAGGGATAAAGAAGGTACACAAAGGACAGTTGCAGAGGAGGGAATTAAACCAAGAAAAAGAATAGTTAGAGTACTAGAGTAGTAAGTAAAAGTATCTTAGTGTAAGAAATGCCTTGCAAGCCACAAGAACAGTCTAACCAAGATGTACCATTAGAAAAGCTTTCTAACAAATTAAAACTATAAATATTTTTTTAATGCCATCAAACATACTGATAAAAATCATCACTAAGTGTCACTCTTCAGGCACAGTGCCTTTGTAAATACATTCAGGAGCACTTTTAGGCAAATCTGAATTCATGAACTTGACATTCTGCCCGTGTCCAACTTGTTTCTGCATCAATTTGTCTATTGATTGGGTGATTTTGGACAGCATTCAAATTCTGAACATAGATCAATCCATTAAACAGTGATTGGAAAAGACAACAGGCTATGTACTTCATGTGATTTCTTTTCTAGTATTGTCTACACTAACAAAATAGAGTAACTGTAATTCTTTCAAGATCAGAAAAATATTCAGCAGTCTGTAAACAGCAGCAGGGTCCATTTCACTGAGGATCTTGTGCAGCTGCCTCTCCTTTCTGCTCACTTGCTGCTTCATGCTCTGGTGTGTCTGGAGCAGTGGGTAGGGAGCTCTCCATGCTGTTCACAAGCACCTTGGGCTCCTGGTTATCACCATCAGTTCCTAGTGTTGTTTTTGAAGAAATGTCATGAGGAAGATCAAGAGAAGGTAGAGATGGAATTGAAGGCAGGAGGTCATCCAGGGGGGGCTGCCTGCCTGGTCCTTCAGGGTCCAAAGCTGAGGAGTTTTCTGGGAAATGGAGAGAGTTGGTAAAAACCCAAAACATATCAGGCTAACAGACAGTGCCTCGGCATTTTCATTTAAAGAGACCCACATGCTATAAACGTAAGGAAAAGCACATTCAATTTTTCCATTTCTAAACCTGATTTCTGCTACTTTTTCCATCCCATTTTTGCTGATTTTTATTAAAATCTGCCTGTTTCCAAAATCTCAAGCTAGCATGAGTTGGTGCCATTCCAGAAACAAGACCCAAAGGAAATAATGACTGCACTTACCAAAATAAGCAGAGGCTTCACTCTTTGGCATTAATGTTTCAGAGCCTACAGAAGCTCCTGCTGCTGGCATGTTGAAGGGGGCAGATGAGGATAGGTTGGACACTTCTGTTAAGCTTGTGAACTCAGAAACTGAAATTCCAGACATATCTAGAAATCCTGAAGGAGAAAGAAAGAATTAGTTAGATGCAACACAAAATGCTAGATTCAAAAGGACATGTTCAATCCAGACAGAAGTCAGTGAAGTGCCCTTCTTACTAAAGGCAAATAAATTTAACTTACCTGGTAGCTAAATTCTACAGCTCTGAAATCCAGGGAAATCAAAAACCTCAAGGAAAACCACCACCAGTGCTCACAGTTACGAATTTAAATCTCTAGCTTGTTTAAGACCATATTAATTTATTTAGATGTACTCTAAAGAATTGGTGAAAAAAAGCACCCAAGAAAACATACCTGGATCCATAACTCTCTGGAGAGGGGGAGGAGGAGAAAGGGAGCTTTCTGGTGAGTAACCACTCATTTCCTGCTCTGTGGAATGATCCAAGTTCATAACTGCTTCAGAGCTGTCATTCTGAGAGGTAGGTGCCAACAATGGAGTCTGGAATAAGACAGCAAGAAGTAAAAACATTATTTTACATCAAAAACTTCACCAACCCTCCCATGGAAGCATCCTGCCTGTCTCCACATGCAGCAGTTCAGAGAGAAGCTGTGATGCTGAAACTGAAAGACAAACACCACTCAGGACATGTTCCAGCTCAGCCTTTCAAAGCCTGGCTGTTCTCAGAACTTGGTTCCTGGAGGTGTATCTATCTTTCTCCTAGTGAAGTAGGTGTTTTAACATGATCCCCATTGACTGGCACAGCTGTAGCATGCAAGACTTGAAAATAGGGAGAAAATATCTGGCAAGAATTTTTATCAGCTGCCACTGGTGATCTGGGACCTGCTCTCCCCTTCCCTTCACCCAACTCCAGTTCATTCAATAAACTTGAATGCTGTACTCAAACATTCTGTATTACCACTGTCCCAAGCAACAGAAAATTTTCCAACTCCACAGAACGTGGCAGAGTTTGGAATTTGTTTTTTTCCTACCTCTGTGTAACCATTAGTGGATGGCAGAGGAGTTCCAGTTTCTGGTGAGGGTGAAGCTGATTTGCTTTCTGGCTTTTTCTTGGATGTTGTGGACTGTGTTGGAATTCTGTGCAAATAGCCATATCCAATACCACATCCTAAACTGTACAAAAGAAAAAAAAAATCAAGACACAAAAAGGTGTTCTTAACAAAGCTAATATTTTAAATTTTGACTTTTTAAAACAAGAATAGTTTATGTCTTTTATCTATAGCAGGAAATACCTACCTGCAAGAATTTCCACTAAAGAGTACTCAAGGAATGCTCTGCAATCAAGTTTGAAACATGCACAGCTTAGCTTTCAGTGAACTATTTTATATCTTTACAAAATATTTAATTGGACCTGATGTGGGCTTTGTTCTTGCTTTAGCTGAATGTTCTGACTATGAGAATGCAGATAATGAATCTGCTAATGGGCAACTCAAAACAGGAGTTCTGCAATTTGATTCTACCTGAGCAGGATTAGATCCTGACTGTGCCCAACTCCTAATTCTAAGCTGATTTTTTTTTAATGTAAAGATTAACAGCTTTGGGTGACAAGTGTGAGGAAACAAGGCTTAACATGGAAACACCAATAACTGATAGTAGTAATACTCCTAACAGGAGCTCATTTACAGCAAGTGTCAAACCTGTCATCAAGAGAGATCAGTACCTTCCTTCTCCACCCCAAGCTCCATTGGGAGTCACAACTACCTCTCGGATGGAATCTGCCTCGGTGTTATAAACCATCAGCTTCAGAGGCTTCCCCTCGTGGGATTCAATCAGGGAAAAGAAATCCTCTGACTAGGAAAAAAATGATAAAAAGTAGTAGTTAATAAACTCATACATGCAAGTCCACATTTTATATAGTTATTTACTCAATGTGAGATATTAAACATCCAGAGATTGGAAAATCACCAATGTAGTTTGATCTTAAGTGGCAAATTCTTTTTATTGTCAGACTACAAAGAAAGATAATGTTTACCTTAACAATAAAGCTTCTGTCATAAACATCAACCCTCCAAAATCCCTCATTGCCACCACCATGTGTTTGATGAGATTTATACAAAACAATAAACCCCTGGCAGGCACAAAGACAACCACTGCCTGCTGGAAGGAACGTGCACCCTACCTCCTGCAGAATCTGATCAGATCCCACAACGTAGTCAGTGTAAGGCTGGAGACCAGCCAGAGCTGCAGGAGACGAAGGCTCCACGTCCTGTGAAAGAATGACACGAGTTATCTGCACCCCCAGCAGGAGAAACCAGCAAGATCAAAAAGAACCAACTCCCAGAGCAAGGAGGGAAAGAACATTTTGTTAATGGGATAAAAAAAGAAGTTCTCAAATAGTCTACATCTACCTGTGACATCCTGTAGAACATGATGAGTAAGAATGATGTAGAACATGATGGGTAAGAAGATGTTACCAATCTAAAATTGCATCCTCTGAAGATGCTGAGAAAATGCACTTGCTTAAACAACCACAAACATAAACATTCTTTCCTATTCAGTTCTACTCTTTCAGCTCTTCTTAATTTTAAAATAAATTCATGGTGCTTTTTGTAAGATTAAAATTACTTCACTGAAGTTTAGCCAGCTTTACAGAGACACCAATCAGAATCTTTTTACTTTTGTCATTGATTCTTCAACATAAAAGGAAAAAACCCTTCCCACCTGTACTGTTTGGTCTGCTTGGGATGGAGTTATTTTTGTCCTTGTCCCTACTCAAACAGCTCAGACAAACCTTCAAGACAGTGTTCCCTTCCCCTGAGTGGCTGCATCACTGTACATCACTAAACATCACACAGTAAAACAAGGTTGTACAGACAGTCAGGAGCCAGCCAAGCTCTGCTGCTCACCAGAACATGCCACACGTGCTCATTGGCTCCCTGGAAGCTGCAGAACCTCACACTGGCCCCAAGGAGGCCTTGGCCTCCCCACATGTTGCTGGGGATCACCTCCACCTCTCGGATTTTCATCGTTTTGATGTTGTACACCTCCAGCTTCACTGCTTTCTCAGCATTTGCCTTCAGCAGGTCTTTCAGCATATTGTTCTCCTTGTTCTGTAAAGCAGATGCAGGATTAACATTATTTCCAGTCACACCTGTAGCATGTGGCAGAATTTGTATACAAAGAGCCAAAACTATCAAAGTTTAGGCTGTGTGGTTCACAAACAATCCCGGCAATTTCCAGTTCAATTTTCTTTTACTAGAAGGCAGTCAGTACTGTCAACACACATCCCTTTACATAAGTATTTCCTGTTATTCCATTTCATCACTGGCATTCCTGTCCTTCACAACTGCTGTTAAATAACACCAGCAGTATCAGATGCCAGCTGTAGTCTAACAAGGAGCAGCAACATTTCCCTTCATGTGTCTGAGCCACATCCTCTTCAACAGCCCTCCAAAGTTACTGCACACTGACTGTGAAAGAACAGCTTCATTTCTGAATTGTTAGAAAATGAAATGATCTTCCCCAAAAATCTGCCCTTATAATGATCACTTCCAAAAAAGACATCTCCTCTCATAAAACCAAGACAAACTTAATGAATTCAGCTTGAATGTGGTTATGGTGGAGCATACAAGGCACAGCTCTGACAAAACCCCAACCAAAACCCAAAAAAACCCCATCAACCAAAACTCAACTCTTCTCTCGTAACTCAACACACAGGAACTGTGTTCTTGGCCTCAGATGTATAAGTAGGCTGATTCTTTTCAATGTTTTATCAAGTGTTGAAACAAGTTTGTTTAAACAAACATTGAGCTCTATTGACTCACCAGTTCAGTATTCACCTTGTGGTAGAAAATATGTACAAATGAGCAATAACAAAAACATTGTGTTAACCTGCTAAGAAGTTAATGTGAGTAAAAGCATAAACAAAACCTTTCCTTCAAACTTGGGGCTAGCCAAAGAGACTTTGAACCTCTGCAAGTTTTACTTCAGTTTTAATGTCTAATATGAAAAGTTTCTCTGCTTGTGACAGTTCTGGTTTTTACCTTTCATCATCACTACAGTGCCCACAGTTCATGGGAGGTGGAAAACAAAATCATCTCAGACTTACAAGCCTCGTGTGTCCTATGGCAATGATGAAATCAAAGAAAGGTTCTAGTCCTCCTTGTTGGGCTGGGGAGTTCTCCTGAACCTGCAGAACACAGATTTTATTGTTATTCCACACTGACCTCCAGTTACATAAGGGAAAGTGTTAATCTTTACACTTGATTCAATATTTACTTTTGAGCTGAGCCAGAGATAAGGCACCAAATGACCACCCTCAAGCAGCAGCCCAAAATTAGGCTCTTACTTTTATATAACTATGAACAGATACCCAAATCAAGCTGTAAAAAGCAGGTTTTGAACCCCATATAAGACACAAATAATGTGATTCAGAGTTCATAGCCTGGAATTATTAAATTCTGAATACTTTGGAGAAAATTTGGATTTTCAAGGTGCTGCTGCAGGATTTTCTCCTGTGGTTCTAACAACCTGAGCACTGTGAGAGTCCTCACTTGCATCAGAGCCATCTTCCATGAAGACAAGTGACAGCTGGGTTCCCACATTCCCAGCCCACAGGAACAGGAATATTTACACAAGCACACACTTCTCACAAGTTCTGGTCAAGGAAACTGCCACCACTTACAAAAAATTCCTAAGAAATAGATTTGGGACATCTCAATTTCATTAGAACCAAAGCTGTCATAGAAGAGATGCCATCACTAGAGAGAACACTCATAAAACACATTCATACCAGGAAAAACCCCACAAAAATTCTGCAATTACATTAAATCCACCCACCTCAAGGTGCACTGACAAAGCAAGATGGTGTTAAGGAATCACTGACAATTTGCTCTTGACTTCACTTTTTGTTACCTCAGCAGCCCTTAACCTGAGATATATTTGACTCCTGAGGGCCACCTCACAATTTAAGCACAAAATTAAAACCCAGGCATCACCTAAACTGAGAAGTTCATTGCTAGAAAAGTTACATCTTGTATTTGATCTGGTGTTACCAAAATTATATACAAATATATAAATATAAATATATATATATAGGGGGGTTTTTAATAGATAAAGTTGTATTGGTATTGGGGCTTTGCTGGCACAACTGTCTATAAAAGTTATAAAAATGTATTTAATAGCATAGTTACTGCAGTAAAGCTTCTAAAGCAAAAATAAGAATAAAATTCATGCTTTATTTTTAAACAGTCAAGACCGAACACTGTAACCACAGCTGGAGTCGAAGTATTAACTTTTATCACAGCCCTGAACTGCATCAAAAGCAAGCAGGCGGCTTTATACAGATGCTGAGAAACGCAGAATGCACATGAAGAGGAAACAACACGTGGCAACAACGCTCCCATTCTTATTCCAGGGAAAGAAAATACCCACTAAAAGAAAGCATAATTCATGCAAACAGCTGTTATCTGACCATCCTTAAACTTCCAGATATGCACTTACACCTCTGTACGTGCAGACATCTGCTAAATAGAGGAGTTACAACAAACTTGCATCTGGGAGAGCCAGCCACGGGGGAAACACCGCTGTAGGGGGAATTAACCCCCTAACGTGATGCTGAGGGGATTCACAGGGAAGGGAGCAGAGAAAGGAGGGAAGAGGGGGAATAGGGAGAGAAGAACAGGGAGAAAAGTAGAGCAGAGAGAGAGAACTGAGAGAGATGGAGGGGAGCAGAAAGAGAAGGGAAGCAGGGAAGAGAGCAGGGAGAAAAGGAGGGGAACAGGGAGGGAAGAATCGCTGCTCTACTCTCGAATTATTTCAGGCTCTCCCGGGCAGCTCAGCACCCATTCCCGCCAGGTCGCGGCCCCGAGCTCGATGCAGCCCCCGCGGGTCCCGGGAGCGGCGCGACCGCCCCGCCCCGCCCCTGCCGCCGTGGCAGCTCCGGGACGGAGCCAACAGCCGGAGCCGGGGCGGCCCGGGTGCGGACCCCGCCGGAGCCGCCCCAGCGCCCGCCGCCCCTCGCGGCCCTCCCAACCTCCCTCCGTCTCCCCGCGGCCGCCTCACCCCGTGCACGTGGAATCCCTCGGCGCCGCCGCCGGGGCCCTCGGAGCTGGAGCCCAGCCCCATGGCGGCCGAGCCGGCAGCGCTCCGCCGGACCCGAGCGGAGCCGGCCCTCAGGCGGCCGCGGTCCCCGGCAGCGCCCGCACGCCGCTCCCGCAGGCCGGAGCAACCGAGCGCCGAACGCAGCGCCGGGTCAAGGCGCAGCGATGGGGGAACGCGGCTCGACTCCGCGCCCTGGCGCGTGACCGGTGGGGAACGCCCCCTAACGACGGGGGCGGGGCGGGAGAAGCGAGGCGTTGCTGTGGGGAGAGGAGAAGGGGCGTGGCTAATGCTGAGGGCGTGGCCTATGCTGAGGGGCGGGGCCATACCTGAGGGGCGGGGCCAGCGCTGGAGTCCCAGAACCACAAACTCACAGAATTACGGAATTTTTTAGGTTGGGAAAAAACTGAGATCATTGAATCCAACCTCTCAACGAACACCACCGTGGGGACAGCCCATGGCACTTCAATGTTCCCACAAGCACCTCCAGGCACGGTGGCTCCACCACCTTCCTGGGCTGCCCCTTCCAATGTCTGATCTACCCTCTCTGTGAAGAAATTCCTCCTGTGAAAAACGCCAATTTTATGATTGGCTTTTCGCAAATATTACAATGAATATTATATGTGTTGTGTTAGAAAGTAATGCTATATTAATTCTCTTAAGTAAGTGTGTTAAATAGGTTATGAAAAATGTTAAAATAGAATCTATGCTATGTAGGATGCTTTTTTAAAGAAAGGACTTGCAGTGAGATAGCAGCCACAGGACACCTGAATCTTTCAGAGAAAAATAATTTATTGCCTTCTTATCAGAAGAAATGAACTTCTTCCCACCTCAAAGGCGCTGCTGGATTCAGAGGAAGAAGTTGACACTGCCCAGACAGAATCCTGTGTTTGAATGGAATTAATGTATCATGTATGAGGTGTATGAATATGCAACAGGCTGTTGTTTTTAAGGGTTAATTCTTTATTAAGTGGGTCCCTTTTCGGGCTCATGTTGCCCATAAAAAGGTACCTGGACATCCGTAACTCTTTGTTTCTGTTGTCTCATATTGTTCTAATTCAAATTGTCCAAATTATTATTACTCTAATTGTATTACTATTTTTATAACCATCTTATTACTATTAAACTTTTAAAATTGTAATAAAAGAAGTGCTTGGCATTTTTCACACTCCTGATGTCCAACCTAAACCTCCCCTGGCACAGCTTAAAACTGAAAAAATCCCCAAACTTGCCCACTACTGTTCTCATTCTAACAGCCTTTAAAAATTTTCCCATTAGTATAATCCAAAAAGATATTATTTCTAATTCTAACAGCCTTTAAAAATCATCCCCCTATTAGTATAATCCAAAAAGATATTATTGCCAAGTTTTTAGCGATATTGTGTTTCTGTTCCTCTCTCTTGGCAGAGAATTGTGCTCAAGAACAGTGTTTCTACCAGCTGAGACAACATTCAGCATTGATTAATGCTATTAAATCAATAATCCAATGTTGCTGTTTTACAAGTGGTAGTTTGTAGTATTTTTAAGTAGAAAGGTATTTCTATTTAAGAGGTTTTTAGGTGGTATTTATGCCCCCTGAAATTTCATGTCTGCCCCACTCTGTTCTATTTAGGATGGATCCTTCTGATTCTGCCTTTAACTCATGAATGGAAAAGTTCTGAAAATTTTCAAAGTAGCAGAAATAATTGGAAGTGTTATTACATTAATATTGTTAAAATGTTAATTTCATTTCTTGCATTAACATTTTCATTTCAGTATAAAAGTACTGATTTCAGTACTACTCTTTGGTAGTTCTGCTGTCACCTCCAAGATCTCATTTTTCAAAGGATCCATCCACATAATCTCTGTGATGCATAAAGTGTGATGCATAAAAACAGTAAAAAAAGGGGAAAAAAAAGCTGTTTTTTCCATTCTGTCTTTACTTCCAAATGAACTTCTTACATTCCCTGTCACACTTCAGGAGCTATTTATGCTTGAAAATCCACACACTTTGGTTCATATTTATCCAGAGAAAGCACAGGATATTCTCAGGAGCCTTTTTAAGTAACTTTTCCCTGGAGTTGTCTCTAAGCTGTGACTGCAGATCTGTGCATCACATTCATTGAGCAGATGGGAAATAAAAGTATTCAGAAAAAAAAATATGCCTAACATTTATCTGAGGGATTTTTATGCTGTGTATATTTGGGAACCTTATCTCGTAGCTGTATTTTGTATTAAACTGCTTTTTGTGTCTTTATAACAGGTGAACCAATGAGGAGCTGCAGTGTTGGCCGTGTAATTGTATTTTTACAAACAACAGAAATGAGAAACATTTCTTCAGACTTACCAAAAGTAGATGCCAGAGGAGAGAGTCTGATTCCAGTACTAAATTAGTAGAAAGAGAATGGAAAGAGAATGGGAAGAGAATGGGAAGAGAAAGAGGAAGGAAAGAGAAAGGAAAGAGGAATTCTTTGCATTTATCACAGAAGGCAATGAGGATGTTTCCATCCCCAACCTTTCTTTGCATTGTCTTATGTTAAGGTGGAGGTGAAAGAGCCCATGAAGAGAGAAAATAAGCAATAAATTTTCAGGAATAGATGGTACTTACCCCATCTTTCTGGAGGAGCAGGGGAATGAGCTGGCACACCACAAGCAGATGTTTTGTATTGCTTGCTTCAAGCACTTGGGCTGCAGGAGGCTGGGAAATACAAAACATCCAAATTTTTAATAAGGTGTCTTTGTTTGAACAGACAGGTGTCTGCTGAGGAAGTCAGGAGCCTCCCCTGAAATGGAAAATGCAAACCCCTTCCCTCTGAATTATTAAAATTTTGAAATTAAGGGGCTCTCTAGCAAAGATATGGGAGTAGGAATAACTGTTCTTTAAGAGGAAAATTAAAATAAAAATGCAGTGATACAAAACCCCACTGCCAGAGTCAGAGCAGTCCCTGCCCCCTGTGTGTCAGGGGGGTGTCCCAGCCCCATCCCATGGGGGCTCAGCCCTCCTGCAGTGCCAGCTGTGGCTCTGCTGCAGCAGGGATCTTGCACAAGGGGGGAGTTTTCCTCTGCAGCTCCAGGGCTGCTGCAGATGGGCCTGGGCTCCCTCTGGCCATGCAGGGCAGCAGAAAGCTGCTCCTCTGGCAATGCAGGGGGCAAAGGCTACTGCGCTCTGCCAGGCTCAGATTGGATCCAGGTAGGACTGCTTGGCTCCTCCCCTGGGCGGAGCATCTCCCCACGGGATGCTGGGATTGGATCAGCCCTGCAGGGACACTCAGTGGGCATGGACAGCAGAGATCTCCTGGAGGGAGGGTTGGCTCTGGGAGAGATAAAGAGAAAACTGCCCCATGAACAGCAGATAAATGCCCCATCAGATAGGAACAGAATACACACACCCATTTCCAACATAAGACACAAGGAATTCTAGCAGAGATCTGAAGAGGATGTCTGCCAGCCTTAATAAAGTAAAAGAAACTCCAATAAGTAATATTTTTAGTGGGTAGCTGAGTATTATATTCTTGGGAAGATATTGTATTTGCGGGACTGCCCCGATGAAGGCAGGAATGATGAATCTGGCTCCATGTTCTCTGAAGGCTAATTCATTATTTTATAATACTATAATTTATTAAATAATTCTATACTAAACTATACTAAAGAATACATAAAGGATACTTATAGAATTCTAAGAAGATAATAATGAAAACTTGTAACTCTTTCCAGAGCTTTGACACAGCTTGGCTCTGATTGGCCAAAGAGTGAAAACAACTCACAGCAGAATCCAATGGAACAATCACCTGTGGGTAAACAATCTCCAAACACATTCCACATGTGAGCACAACACAGGAGAAGCAAATGAGATAGGAATTGTTTCCCTTTTCTCTGAGGTTTCTCAGCTGCTCAGGAGATAGAGGGTGAAGAAATTTTTTCAAAAAATGTGAATGCCACAGGAAGAGCCCACATAGCTCTGATAAAGGAATACCCTGTCTCACACATCTGGAAATACACAAAAAGGAGCAATCTGCTGGCTTGAATTTCAAAACTCTCTCATCAAAGCTTTATCAAGGCTTTTTTAAGGAAACTAAGCAGCAATGCTTTGAGTTATATTTGTATCAATGAGTGGCTAAATGATAAATACATGATGAGAGTGAATGATCACTGAAAGATCATTCAAAGCGTTATCAAAAGAGCCAAACACTGGTTTTCCTCATAATCTAAAAGCCTGGAAAGAGAGATATACACTGAGATAACAAAAGGTGTAAAAATATGGATAAGATGATCCTTTTTTTAACTTCTGCTTTTACATTTTGCTTGTCACAAGTTCCTTCAGTCTGAAATCTGATGATCCATTAGCCCAGTGTTTCATCCACCTCTGCAGGATCAATGAGGAGCTGTAGAACAAATCAAATCTAGGTGATTTTGTAAATGTAAGCATGTTGTAAGTAGTATTTTATCTAATTTACTAAAGAAACTAGCACCAAAAATAGTGCTGCTGTCAATAAATTAATGGAAAAAACCTAATCTGCCCTGTGCCACTCTTTTGCAGCAGTTTTGTTTGTTTGGAAAAATACTTTAGCTCATGTTTATTCAACACTTGAGCAGCACTTCCATATTAAATTTGTCAGCTTAGCCAGGGCACAGAGACTCCAATAAATTATTAAAGAGCAGCATTGCATAGCAGAATTTGTAGTGACACATTGTGTCTTCTCACAGAGAGGAACTGAGTTTTATTTTCATGTGGCTCCCTTGAGGATGATTCTGTGCCTCACTAAAGATTTATTTTAAATGGTTGCATGGGTGTTTCTGGAACATCAGCACAAGAGTGTTTCAGACACTAGAGAAGAAAGTTACTTATTCCATTAGAGGTAATAAATTTTAGGAAAACAAAGATCTGTCAGTGGAGAGTTATATATATAATATGTATGTGAATATATAATTTGTATATTCAGTGTGACTTTTTTTTCAAAAATATTTAATTTTTAAAAATGTACTTTCTAAAGGAGAAAACTTACTGCTTTACTTTCCAATCTGGTAAATGATGAACAATTTTCCTTTCAGCACCACAATCTGAGAAGCATGCACGTGTGTTTCAAGCATCAGGAGGATTTTCTTTGTTTGAGTCTTGTTGATGTTACCTCACTTCTCAAAATTTTTCACATTTAGCCCATTTTTGGTTCAGTCTTTAGAATTTTAATATTTTCGGTTTTAGATTGAGGATGATTTAGAGCTGGAAAATCAAAGAAACAGGAAGAATGTGGAAACTAATTAATTATGTTATACAAGAACTTTTTTATAGCTAATGGATAAAATTGATGAAGGACTTGACAGAAGGCTGAAAATGTCTCCTGGATCTTGAGAGGGAATGTATCAATGGTATTTCACCCATAGCAAGGCAGAAGGCCTCACTATTTAAAAAGTAAAATGAGATCATTGGACTTTTAGTCAAATATGAATAAATATAAATATGCAAAATCTCATGTATACTGTACCTTAGTTTATAATTATCTAGATTACATTTCTTTTTTACCATAAAATCTCGGATAATTCATTGATTTTTTTTTTTAGTAAATATTTCTATATTATTCCAAAACTTTTACAGACAAGGAAGAAAGTTTATTTGTTTCTACAGAGGAAAATAAAATAATGGTTGAGATTTACACTGCTTCATCACATCTACTTACATTTGGTTGCAACTTTGGAATTACTTTGATTTAATTATATGCCAGAGGCAAGGAAGATGGAATTAAAGAGCTTTCTGAACAGGTTTTACTGAGTGTTCCCCCAAGAGGCAAATGCTGACCTAGTGACAAAAAGGTACAAGGACTATAAGATTTTTCAGCCTCTTCTTCCTGCGAGTTTTTGTTTTTCTTTCTTTCTTTTTCTTTCTTTTTTTTTTTTTTTTTTTTTTTGGTGTAATCATTCTTTCCTTGTTGGTTGTCTTGTACAGGAAACAGTCTGCATTTAAAAGCTCAAGTTTTAGCATCTTAAAAAGTTTCTGAAAACAGTCAAAGGAGACTTTTTGGTCCCATGTGACACTGAACAAAGGTGGCACATTCATGTCATAAAAAACTGGTAAATCCTTAACTGGTGGGTGAAAATTGTTGTCAAATTTCTTAGCAAATACTTTTTGAAATTTAACTTTTTAAAATTTTATTCTGTTAATTGTGTATTAGACAGTGAAAATAGGATTGTATTATTTGTAATAAATAGCTAAAACTAATATTTTAGGCATTCTCTAAAAGAGTTTGTCCACAGAAGATTTTCCTTTTCTAATAAAATCAGTCCATTATAAAAACCAGGTAATTGGCAATGCAAGGTTAGAACTATAACAACTGGCATATCAGAAATCAGAATATATTGTGGTTGTTACAGGGCTTTAACCCACTACAAATACTTCAGTGTTGTGGCATTTCCACACAATGATATCTACATCAGGTGTTTGCTTTTGCAGGTATTGAATTTTGAAAGAAATGTCATTTATCATTCATGGCAGTGGAACTAAAACAATGTCACACAGAGCTGGCGGATCCTGCAGAGAGCTGCACATTTTAAATGCTTATTTTTCAAAGGTCTTTGTGTGCTTAGCACTTACAGCTTGCCTGCAATATCAGTCTTTTCTAAAGGTCCCTATGTAAATGTGAAATGTGTGCTGGCTGCTCTACATTTAGATCTGTAGATACAGTATAAAAAGCTGCAGCTGAGCTTGTTGTAGGTTTCTTTTTTCAGTCAGTGGAGAAAACCAGGCAATTCTTGACTGTAGCTGTTATTAAACATTTCTCAAGCCCGTTGTACAAGTAATTTTTCAGTATGGCAGAAGAATTGTGTAGTAGAAAGATTTTGGCTTCTTTCAGAACTGTTTTGCTGTAGAACTCAACAGAAATTATAAAGGAATAACATTCAAAATCTCAAAGGAATAATGTTTTCAAATATTGATTGTCTAAAATCAGTAAGCTTCAAAAATAAGCTTGTAATACAGAGAAAAAATCTGTGAATATGTTTCATTAGTTAAGAATAATGAAAAATATTAATAGAATATTAGTTCTTTATTATAAATTCAAAATATTTATGCAGTAATGGACATATAATAAATTTTAGGATAATTAAATAAGTTGACCCTAAACAATGTTGTGGTCAAAATAATTGGGAGTAAGACCTCAACATTACAGAGGACAATAATGTTTACAGAAAGTTATTATTCAAAATTAAAAGGAAAGCACCTCATGGATCAAACCAGTTTAAACTGCATTTTCTTAAGGAGATTCATTTCATCTTCCACTTGTGCAGATGACTTGCAGGACCTTTATCATGTGAACCAACTGGATTTAGTCCTGAACAATTATGTATCTGATGGAATTATCCACTTCACTGGTAAATATTAATAAATCTGTCACAATCCTCAGTCAGATTTATTTATACCTCTTGGAAGGCGTGCACAGGATGCTCATAAGTGGGAATTCTAACAGTGATTAGACAACATTTTCATATATGCATCATACATAAAGAATTTAAATTATCATCACCTTGTTAACAATATCACCTCGTTAACAGTATCACCTCGTCAGAACTTGTAAAGCATTGAATCTTTTAACCTTGGAGAAGCATAAAGAAAGATAATTCTACATTTAAGAGCTGCCAGGCAGAGGCAAAGGTTCAGCCATGTCCATTTTTGTGGATTTTGTTGTTCAGGTGTGTTTCAAGCTCCCTCTTGTATTCACAAAAGAGAATTTCCATTTCATAGAAATAAGATGCTGATGGTAAAGGAAGTTGTGGTACAGCTCTATTCATTGCAGTTGTGTAGAGCATTATATGAGTTTAACATCTGATTTTTCTTATGGCAAAGCCTTGCAGAGCCTCCCCAGTTTATTCTTTAGTCTCCCTTACTGTGCCACTGCCCTGGTGCTATCAGGTTGGTAGGCAAAGATATTTCCTGTGCAAACAGACCCTTGGAAATTCTCCAGCATTTAGGATGGATGCAGGAGCTGCTCAGCTGGGCTGTCAGCAGTCAGTGATGCAGCCATCAGCACACTGGGATTACTGGGATTTTGGGATAAGACACCTCAGAGCTTTGGGAGAGAAGTTTCCAGCCAGTTGTTGAATTGAGTGCTCTGGTTTGGACCAGGAAAAGGAGATTTCAATGTGCCCAACCCTTCACACAGACACAAATGAAACTGCTCTGAAAATCTTTCAGGAATTGTTGTGGTTATTACTTTATTTTTCTGCACTTTTCATCGTTGCTGCAGGGTTTTGACACACAGCAGAGAACACAGAACCCTGACCCTTCAAAGCAGCCAGGTGTCGGATCTCAAAATCTCAGCCCTGAGATGCTGAGCCTCCGAGACCAGCTTGGGGGTCTCGGGAGTCCTGGAATGTTGCCAGAAGTGTCTGGTAGCTGGACTTTAACCCTACACAGGAGACGACAAGGATGAGGGCTTCACAGGGTGAAGGGTGGAAAGATTAGTTAATTAGAGGGTGAGAAACAGGATTTAGGATTTATGTACAGGGGGGTTTAGAGGAGCAAGATGGAGGAATTGGGGTGTGTCCTGTCCTCCTCCTTCTTCCTCTTCTCCTCCATCTTCTTTGGCCACGGTGGCACCTTTCTATTGGTTATTACTAAGAGTACACCGAGTTATAACAATAGATGGTATTGGGGAAAAATGATAAATATTGTATACGTAGCAAAGGGTATAAAGATAGGTGCCTGCCCCGGAGGGGGAGGGAGTGTGCCCATGGCTGACTGCTGAGCAGATCTCTGTTGAGCTGAAAGAACATCTTTTAGATAAACAATTAATAAACATAAAACCAGAAAGAAGAACTGAAGCCTCTTCTCGTCCTTTGATACGCGGGCTGCGTCAAGGCCACCTCCGGGCCACCTCCGGGCCACCTCCGGGCTCTCCAGGCCCCTGCAAACAGCCGAGATAAACCCAGAGCCAGGACCAATTTCTTCCCAGCAGAATTTGGTAGCACTGATTAATGTCCAGCACCACCAGCACCAGGACTATGCACAAGCTGCTGAAAGCTATAAAGATGCTTCAATCTCCACTCCAACAAATAGCAGAGAAAGTATTTTTAAAAATCTCAAGCAGTATCTCACTATACAAGGTGAGGGAAATTGTTCTTTTGGTGTCACAGCCTCAAAAATATAGAAAAGGAAATATTGATTAATTTTTTCAAAATCATGGAATTATCATAGGGGCATTCTTAAGTGGTATTTCTGGCATTGAAATGGAATAACAACCAAACAGGAACACAAACTTTAAAAGGAAATTTAGACACGTTAGCAATATTTGTACTTATTTTTCCATTAAATAAAATGTATCAAATTGAAAAATATTTTAAATGCCACATGTAATACAGTAAATCATCAGAAGAGAGCATCATATTACAAATATAAAAATCAGGTCACATTCAAGAAAAGGGAAAATTGCTCAGGTATAGTTTTCTACTCACAGTAAAAGCCAGTTCTTAAAGCCCATAAAGTATTGGTATGGAAAAACTCCCATTTACATTTGTGACTGTTTGATTCTCAGGGCCATTAACTGGCAGAAAATTGCATTGAATTAAGTATGAATTCCATCTACACTTTTACTGAGAATTAATGATATGCAACATATCACAAGCTTTAATGTCTTGCAGCTTCATTTAAATAGAACAGCCATTAACATTTTGCAGGATTGCTCTGATTTTCAAAGAGAGGCCATCTCCTTGTTATTTGTACTTGACTTCCTCTGTGTTTCCTCTGCTTGTTTATTCATGATAGAAATTATGTTAGGCCTGTCACTTCAGATAATTAATGATGCACAAGGAAAATCAGTAAAAAATACCCTTGGCTGATTATTCATAATTACTCAGATACTGCAATAGTTGTGCTAATGGGGAAATCTATCTTTGATTTAATTATAAAACTAGATTGAAATTGTTTTGGAAAAAAAATCGATCTGCTCTGTTTCTGTCTTTTGTGATAGAACTCAGCAGAGAGAAAATAAGAGGTTCTTGATACTTATTACAATTGTTATCTAAATACTTCATTTTTAATTACTTCTTATTTTCTCAGACAATAATGAAGTTGGCTTATTTTTAATTTGGGTGATTGATTGTCAAGATGCAATAACTGTTTCTCCAGACTACACACCAGCAAACTGTTTTTACATAAAAGCACCAAGTAGGAAATTGCTCCATGAGATAGGTTGGCATCACTAATTTTTTTCCAGAGAAAGTCATAGAAAAGAAGTAAAGAAATGAAATTATGAAAATGAGATATCTGTATCTCCTAAAAACTGTCTCTGTAGGAGGGAAAAAATATTCACTCAATACACACATCTAAAAAGAAAAAAAATGTGTTTTTCAGGTCCTTGTCACCAAAGTGGTGACACAGATAACATCCATCCATTACAATGTGACTCCTAAGGATGGGTTTGGAACTCTTCCTAAAAAGGGAAAATGTCCTACATGCTTTATGGAATGGTAATATTAGTTAATTTATTATCTATTCTGATAGAATTTAAAGTAAACAAATTTGGAATATTGTTTAACAGCAATGCATGTGTAGGGCTTTTTATTTGTTCATCTCCTTTCATTTTCACAAGTTTTTGTATTCTAGATGAGGAGAGATCTCATGTTTAAGAAATAAAAATATGAACAGGCAATAAACCTTTACCAGAATTTTGTATAAAAATCATAAATATATAACATTAAATAAGCTTAAAGATTGTGATTTTAGTCAGATTTCCACTACAAGTTTTTAAAAACCAACTTATGAAAAGATGAAAACTCCATTTTCTTAATTTTACCTACAAAATTTTCCCCTTCTGGGTAAAATCCAAGATTTCACAGGCGTTTCTGTAGTGTGACATGGAGAATTAATAGATTTGACAGTTTTGGAAGAGCTTTCTACTTCTAGAAGCTGGAGATGTCAGCAGCATCTGAATTCCTCTTGGCTCTGTGGCTCTGCCATAATTTCTTTTAAAAACCTTACTCTTTTCCCAAGAGAAAAGCAGTATTTCTCTGATTTGCTACAGACACAAAACAAAACAGAATTAAGTCTGCATGATTTAAGTCAGTATTTAATTTTTTCCAGATCTGATATCATCTGAGTTATTGTAAGGTAGTGATAAAATGTAATTTAATGCCTTATAATTTTTAGGTAACTTTTCAACCCTGGAGATATTAAATTTTCTGAGAAGTAGTAACTTTAATAAAACGAGAAAAGAATTTAAATATTTTTTAAAAACTCTTTGGAATGTTGAAGAAAAAGTAAATTTTGTAATCTGGCTATAACTACTTCAAAGGACTCTGCTGCTGGTAAGGGATGTGACGGAATGTTTGCGGATTTGGGATTTTCAGAGCAAATCCACAGTTTTGGATTCTGTGCAGTTTGTGTGGCTCTAAGGCTCAGTTTGTAACTCACATTGTAACTGGAATCTGTTCCCATCTTTAGTGATTTCCTCGTGTTTGCCCAGGGTAGCTCCCTGCAGGCTGGGATTTGGCTGGGAGAGTGGATGGCACAGATCTTTTATCCTGCATGGCACTGGCAGCACTGGATGAAAAGCACAGTAAAATGTTCATTATTTAGATGTACATATTTTTTACTTCTGTAAGCATTGATGTCCAACTAAAAAGCCCCTCAAGAACTTGCTGTGCTGAAATGGGGAGGTCCTGCTCCTCCTCCAGCCTTAATTCTGCACCTGATTCAGCTTTCTAAGACAACCAGCAAAAATAGGAGTACATTTTCCCTGGCTTAGTGAATCAAATCCTTTCACCCCATGAGAGGAAAGGTTCCAGAGCTCAAGGCAAGTGAGGGATCTGTTACCAGGAATGGAGTGATAACAAGTCACTTCTTTTTGCAGCAACAAGCTGTTGGAGCAGCTCAGTGTCTTGGTTTGGAAAGACAGGAGTCTGCTAAGGAAGGCAGGAGCCTCCCCTGAAATGGAGAATGTAAACCCTCCCCACCCCTCCAAATTGCTATAAATTTGAAATTAAGGGGCTCTCAGGCAAAAATATGGGAGCAGGAAATAACAGTTCTTTAATAGGGAAAAGAAAAAAAAATAAAGGATAAAATAAACAATGCAGTACACTAGAACAACACTGACAGAGTCAGAACCCAACCTGACACCCTGTGGGTCAGGGTGTTGGTGGCAGTCCCATTGGAATTGTGGCTACAGCCCTCCTGCAGTGTCAGGGGTGGTTCTGCTGGAGCAGGGATCCTGTAGAGAAGGATGTATTCTTCCTCTGAAGATCCAGTGGAAGAAGAGGCAGCTGCTGTTCCTCTGGGGAATCCAGTGGAGAAGCTGTGCTGGTGTCTCAAAACCTCTGGATTATATCCAGGTAGGAATGCTTGGCTCCTCCCTCTGGGCTCACATCTCCCAATGGGATGCTGCAGTTCTTATCAGCCATGCAGTGACATTCAATAGCTGTTATCAGCAATGCCCCCTCCAGAGGGAGGTGTGATTGTGGTCACTCAAAGACAGAGATAAGGCAAAGTGCCCACTTGACAAAGTTAATCTGCCATACAGATGGTAATGGAAAACATCTTGCATTGCAATCTTCAACACTCAGCACCCCCAGCACTGATCATCACTTATCAGTACCTGGAAATGCAGAGCCACGAGCCAGTGCCCTAATGCTCCTCTGATAAATAAATAAATTACCCTCCCCAGCTGCCCCAAGGGATTTCTCCTTCCAGTTGTTAAAGGAAATGCTGTTCTTTATTAACACTGAGCTGGATTTTGTTTGTCACCATCACAGCCACGCAGGTGTCTTTTTGTGGATGGTGTTAAACAGCTCAGTTAACACCTGGCATGACCCGTAAAATCTCCTTTTTAATGAGATTTTCATAAAAAACAAAGGGAGCTTTGTGCACTTAGCATTGCTCGGGGGTGTGCTGTGATTTCAGGGTGAGAGGGGGAGCATCAGCCTGGAGATTTCAGGGAGAAGTTTGGAGAAATGAAGGCATCTGTGTCCCAGGGAGAGATTTGGATTGGCAGCTTTCCAGCAACACATGCCATTGACAGAGTTTAAATTTATTTAGTGCCTGACAGAAGTACTTCATTAATTGCAGAAGCACTCCTTGTCTGAGCATATAATCAGAAACAAGGTACTTAAGCTGTCATGATTGGAAGGAAGAGTTGTGGTACTTGGGGAAAAGTAAACAAACTAATTTTCCTCCCAGGCTGACTTCTTCCTTGGCAGGGTTTATATGCTTAGTGCCTGATTTGTCTCTTTTTTGAAGAGTTGATTTTCCATTAATCTGTGCATCAGAACTGGCAAGCACATGATGTGTAAAACTGTAAGAACTGTGAAGCTATAAATGGCATGTGAAGGATGGCATATGTATGAGAAAACCTGTACATTCATCAATATATTGTAAAAAGTTAGACATTTATCTGAAAGAAAATCATGCACTTACTGTTTTTAAATTTATGTGCAGACCTATGCTTACTGCAAATATTTCAAAATTGTCCTTTTTTTGTAAAACAACTTTTCTATTTCATGGTGCTTTATATAGGTCAATATGGAAATTTCATGTTGAGAAGATTGGTCAGCCTCTGTTTTTTCCAAATAGGCATATGGACAATCTAATCAAGCTCTGGGATAATTTGGGAAAGCTGGAAAGGACAGAGAGCTCTGAACAGTGTGCTTCAGATTTGTCCAGATCCTCTGGGGCCTTGGCTCTTCATGTGGAACAGGACCACAACTTCTCTGACAGATTGTTTATAACTTCTGGAAGTGATTTTTCTGCTCTGGTGAACTTCACCACTCCTTCCATTGTTTGGGATAAGGCTCCATTCCCAAGCTTTGTCTCTATCAAATCCAACATTTGTACATGCAGGGCTGTCTGTAAGGAAGGTTGGTTGCTATCCTGAAGTTTTCCTGTGCATTTTCATTTAAGTGTCAAGAGCAGAACTCATTTTTCCAGTCCTTTTTCAGTGCTTGAAGCAAGTTCTGACCCTTTGAAAGGGACTAATTTGGTTCACCACTTCCAAGGAGTTATCCTGTTATTCTCCAGGGAGAGAACAATGTGCCACTGTGTCCTCAGCTCCTTTAAACCCACAATGTTCTCTTTGCTCCAGTCGCTGTGAGCTCTTCAAGAACAGCACAAACCTTTCAGCAGTACTGACAGTACCCTGTGCTTTGTGCTTGAGCACCTTGGCATGGCCTTTAACACCAAAACAGGCATTTTGAGTTCGTGTTCCAGGTGTCAAAGCCATTTTCTCTTTCCTTTCCATTCCCACCTTTGTGCATCAGCACAATGTTCAGTGCAAAGCTGTCAGCTCTGTTACCCCAGAGCTAAAAGTGTTCAGCATCCCACCCTGGAGTTGCACAGTTCAGTTCTGCAATCCTTTTCCTTGGATTTCTCAGGGCAGGAAGGAGATTCCACTCAGGACCTGCCACTGCTGCAGGTGATCATCTTACTCTAAAATACCAAAACCCATCTAAAAAATATTTCAAAGGCAGTTTCCTAATTTTGCCACTATTAAAGAATAGAGGAAACAGTTTGCCACTGTTAAAGAATAGAGGAGGCTGGGAAACCACTCAGGGTTTGAGGAACTTGAACACAGTCATTCAAATACTGTTATTAAAGTTTGCCATTGAAAATCCCCATTAGGATATTGTTTTACTATCTTCTGGTCTCACTCAGGTTGAATTATGTTGTTTACTATGGGTCAGAACCATGACCATGAGTAGAGAACTCTGTTGCTCAACTGTTTTACAGCATCCAGACTTTTAAAAAATGTGATATTGCTCATCACGCACTTGAGGGTGAAAAGATTAATTGCAACACTTTGCATCAGCATCAGGCTTACACAAAGGAGGGTTTCAGCTGATGAATAAATCACTCTATTAGTAACCAAATGGGTGGCACACACTATTTATTCCTGAGTCCAGCTGGAAACACACATCTCATGTCCATGTGGTTAAAGTCTTTTATCTCTAAACAAGAGTGTGGGCAACCCAGCTGCCCACTGGAATCATTCTTGGCCCATTTTGCTCTAAAATTTATGCTCTAAAATACGACCAAGTATTGTCAGGGGCTGTGGTGGCTGGCATGGGGCAAAACCACACCAGGAACTGTGCAAGCAGTGTCACAAGAAGCAGCAGAAGGAAATACCAAGCCTTGGGCTCTGGTGCAGTGTCCTGGTATTATTTGTGGGTTTCTCTGGGTCTGGATTGAAGGCACTGGAGCTACAGAGCAGGTTGTAGCACTTTAGGTGATGAATTTCTAGGCTGGGGCAAGGTGTGATTTATGAGATAATTAGAAAAGTAAATGAGTAACCACCCTGTTTACACATGGGGAAGCCAGGATTTATGGACAAAAACTGCATTTTGCTTATATTAGTCATTATTTGAGGAGCTGGGAAATGCCAGTGAGAATTTAATGTTGTTGTAATTCAGATGAATAGAAGGAAGAGGGGCAACAGGGTGTAAGAGCAGCAGAAAAGTTATTAAAGGAGTTTTGTTCCTGTTTGCAAGAGGGCTCAAATCATCTAAAGACATTGCAGGAATACTGTGTAATGACTACTACAGACAGAGAAGATGTTGTAAAAGCTCTCATTCTACTTGTAGAAATTTTTCTTAAAATTAATCAAAATAGTCTTTAGAAATTTTCACGCACATTCCCTTCTGTTACAAATTGCATATAAGCTCTTGATTTGCCTTTCCACCTTTTTTAATTCACAGTGAATAGCATTTTCATTTTCACTTTAAACAAAAAGCACTGAAATTAAATTAATAAGCATATTGAAATACTATATAGGAATGTTTTTACTGCTTTTTTCATGTTGAGTAAGGACTCAGAGACAGAATGTAAGCTGTTTATCTTGTACTTTTTCCTCTTTACTTAAAGTCAAAGTGAGCTTTTCCAGTGAGCACAGTGGGAGAGATTCTGATGTCATAAATACTAAACTTTTCCTTTCATTAGGAGTGTTTATAATGTTCCACAGACCAATTTTTCTAAAGCATACAATTTATTTCCTTGTAGAAAAATCACACCCATAACTCTTAAGAGTTATGAAAACTGTGGATTTCAATAAACTTCTTTCTAGTGCAATGGTTACTTAAATACTGAAATGGGAGATGGAGTTATAGACTGAAGGTTCTGCAGAAGTGGAGCAAGATCAAGCTACTCTGCTATTAGAAGTAAATAAATAAGACATCATTTCTCAGGACTTTTCTTTCAGTTCTGTGTGGTGCTTAAATAATTGGAATTATTGATGTTTCGCTCCTCTCTTTAGAATTTTCAATGTAATCGAATCAATACTGAGAAATAACAGTGTGAAATTAGAACTAACTGAGCACTTTGGTCTGACCCAACAAAACATTTCATTACAAGCTACAAATGAACAGTTAATGATTTCAATGGAGCTTTATGAATGCTCAAAATTAATCATCAATCATTAAACATATTAAAGCAGGTGGCAAGTGTTGCTGCCTAAAGGAGCCCTTTGACCTTGATGTGATGAGCAGTGTTTTGGATAATTAAGAGTCTAACCACCCTAATTCTTCAGCTGTAAGATGTTATTCCTGAAAATTGTATCATTGCCTGTACCAGGGTTTTCTTTTTGTATCTTCTGCTCTCAGAAAAGCTGAAATCTTTTGTGAGGTTTTGATGATGAGAACATTTGATTCATCTATTCCATCCAGTTTGCCAATTATATGTTGCCCTAATATAAAGATTTAATATGTAGATTTTATACTTAATATATTAATTCATTTTTATGAGATTCTGTCTGTAGGAATTCAGGTGCACAGCTGTGCCACTGCCTCACCACCCTCATAGGGAAGAATTTCTTCCTAAATATTAAATCCAAACCTCCCCTCTGTCAGTCTGAAGCCATTTCCCCTTGTCCCAACACTCCATGCCCTTGTCAGAAATCCCTCTCCAGCTCATTTAGGTGCTGGAAGGTTCTCTAAGCTGCTCTTTTCTTGCAAAGAAAACATTCAAATTATTTTCACAGTGACCCAAGTCCATGTGACACTTAAAACACAGTTCCAAGGCGAGAATTCAACTCCGACAATTAGCAAAAGTAAACTGGGTGTTGTCAGATGATGCTGATGATAAAAAAGTGGGGTGTTAGTTGTTGCTACTTGTGAAAAATGCATATTTTATGATTGGCTTTTTGCAAATATTAAAACCAATATTATATGTGTTGTGTTAGAAAGTAATGCTGTATTAATTCTCTTAAGTCGTGTGTTGAATATAGTTTTGGTTACAACATAATGTTAAAATAGAAACGATGCTATGTAAGATACTTTTTCTAAAGAAAGGACTCGGAGTGAGACAGCAGCCACAGGACACCTGAATCTTTCAGAGAAAGAGAATTTATTGCTCCATTATCAGGAGAAACGAACTTCCTGCCTCGCTCAGCCATTAAGATGCCATTAGGATTCAGAGGAAGAAGTTGACAATCACCAGACAGAATCCTGTGTTTGAATGGAATTTATGCATCATGTATGAGGTGTATGAATATGCAACAGGTTATTGTTTTTAAGGGTTAATCCTCTGTTAACCTGGGTCCTTTTTCGGACTTGTGCTGCCCAGAAAAAGGCACCTGGACATCTGTAACTCTTTGTTTCTGTTGTCTCATATTATCCTAAATTCTAATTGTCCAAATTTTTATTACTCTAATTATATTACTATTTTTATAACCATGTTATTACTATTAAACTTTTTAAATTTTAAAAACGAGTGATTGGCTTTTTTCACACTACTCATCTCCCCACTCACTGAGCCCTATGCACTGTTTACTCCCCGAGTAGAACATGTGCAAAGCAGTCCTGAATCCATCACCTCCCCAGATGGTGCAGAAAAGGCTTTAAATAAAACCAGCAATTCTGCCATATGCAATGGTTTGTGTTAAGAACATTTTATAAGGCCTGACATCTCCAGCAACCCCAAGAACCTGGGACTTCTCCTGCCCAGCTGCTGGAATACCAGACCATCATACCTGCTGTGTGATCTCTCCTTGCCTCCAAGTCACAGAATCATGGAATCACCAAGGTTGGAGGAGACCTCTAAGAACACCAAGTCCAACCACTTGTCCTGCATAGCCCTCTTGAGTGCCCCAAATCCTCAAGTTCACCTTCCTTTTCCCTTTTTATCAGCACCTTCCCAATTTGCTCCCTCCAAAGCTCTTCCTGTAGTTAGTTCCTTAATGGCCCATCAGTGCTGGTTTAGACACTTTTCTTCTTCATCCCCACCCTGTTCATCCCTTGTCTGCCAGACCTGTGTCCCTGTGTTTTGTTCATCTCTTTCCCTTTTATTTGTGTGCACTAAAAATCCCTTGATCTTGTAACTTTATTGAACCAGACCCTCTCATGTTCCATGTGTCTTCAACAGTCTGTCCCTCAAAATTGTTTAAAAAAATCACTCTCAGAGCAGTTTCTGTGTGCATTAGAACTTCCCTGCACCTCAGCTGCCCTATAAATTTATCAGGCAGGAGTTCAGAACCTCAGCTGCCTGATAAATTGATCAGATGGCATTTCTTATGAAAGTGTGTGCCCAGGGTGTGCTGAACTGGGGTGTTATTCAGCCTAATGCCCTCTCCATCAAACATCACCTTGTGAAACAACAGTAAATATGGATTAAGTGTCTGTATTTCATGAGAGCAACTTTAAATCTGATAAACATTTTAAACATTAGAGTATATATATTTTATACATACATACATATATATATATATATATATATATGTATGTCTGGAATTCAGTTTGTGCTCTAAGGCCTCCCTGAAAGATTATTTCATCCTCATTTCTGTGCTCAATAACTCACACTAGATCTGATCAAGTCCACCCAAATATCCTATTTGCTTGTAAAGTCCTTTGTAAAGTCCTTTGTAAAGAATCTTTCCCCAAGACCCTTCCTATCCCCCACAACCCCCTTATGCTTCCTATCCCTCCTAGAATATTCTGCTCACCTAGAAAATGCTTCTGTCATCAAAATATTTAATCCTGATCCTCTGTGAATGAGGACAAAAGGCTGTATACTAATTAAAGTGTGCTAGATCACTAATTATTGAAACAATTCCAGAGGTCCAGTTAACTAAGGAGTGCTAGAGCTCCAACTGAGATATTCTGCTTTTTCTGGACAGAAAACTGTAAACACACTGGCATAACACTGGTTTGCACCAGCCTGTGTTCCTCATAGCAACTTTTACACATAGTTTGGAAAGCCAGTATGGACAGACAACATGGATGAGACCTTTCTGTTGCAGAGATAAAAGGGTTTTGCCATATGGACACAAACAGGGCTGTTTAAGTCGGTTTTGTGGTGTTGGAGTTGGACACAATGATCATTTTGGGTCCCGGGGGAAATGCAGACATCCCTCAAGAGCTCTGCACTGAAACAATGCCTGGAGAGGAGGAATTCTGGAAACAGCTGTAATTCATCATCCCCAGTGTAATTTATTTCTCCTTTGGGCATTACAACACAGCCCAGCATCAAAGCCACAGCAAGGATGGCGTGTGCACGGCTGGGGAGGACAGATTATGGACAAACAACTGCCCAAGATAAATGCCTGATGTCCCAAAGGAGAATAAACAACTGCAATCTTAAACATGGCTGTATGCAGGGAACACATAAAGCCTTTGGAAAAATAAATTAGTGGTAGGAAATGAGTGAGCTGGCCAGGCCTAACTGGGATGATGAATGCAATGAGGGTGAGGGAAGAGACTGCTTGGGTTGGTGGCCACTTTCTGACCTCCTACCAAAACTGACTGGGAGCTAAAAATGACCTGTGATGTAGGGGGAAAATGTGCTCAGGGACTAGAAAAGGGGTCTCAGTGCTGAAATATCACATCGGACTTTTTATGGCTCCCACAAAAATAAAAATGATTTGTGAAAGAGGACTGTAGGGACTATATAGGAAAGGTGCTGGATCATGCATTCCATGAAGAGTGGATCCCACTAGCAGACCTGGCTAGGTGACCCTTGCTGTCTTCTCCAGTTCATTTCCTCAACTCTCCCATTTTTTACTTGTCAGCTGCTCTCTGACTGCAGCTCAAGGTGAGATGTACTTCCCACTCACTGATGGTCTGTGACTCCCAAGAGAATCTCCCTTGACCATGGAAGCCAGTCCATGGATTTCCATCAGCTATAGCATTTCTTGTTTCCTTCCTCTCTGGAAACAAAAAGTAAGGCTGTGTTCATATTTTTGTATGTATATATCTATATAAATATATTATATATATTTATATATATAAATATATTTATATATTCACATATTCATATATTTATATATTATATTTTTATAGTTTTATATATTTTATAGTTTATCTTTTTATATTGTTCTATTGTTATATACTTTATATATTCATATATATTTATATTATCTATATTTATATCTATATCTATTTATCTATACAAATAGATATAGATATAGATATAGATATAGATATAGATATAGATATAGATATAGATATAGATATAGATATAGATATAGATATAGATATAGATATAGACATATCTATATTTAACTGAAGAACTAATGCATCTACCATGCTCCCTGATTGCACCCTTAACCATTACATAGATATAAATAATGACATTCCACCAGCACAAAATATAAAGTACTGCAATTAATGGGGATATAAAAAAAGCTCTGGTTTCTGACAAAGATCAGTTCATGTCACATGGAGCAGCAGAAAGCTGGATTGATAAATAAATAAATCTCTTACAAGAGAGGTGACACAACATGTGCATAATAATACAAAATGTGCACCCACGGCCTCTCGAGCTTGGGGCTGCCCTGCCTTGTTTTTGACTTGTTCTGAGAGAACTCCAAATTTCTCAGGATTTTTCTGCCTCATGTCTCTGTGGGAACCATGAAGTGTGGAGGTGTTTGTGTAGCCTTGGGCTCTGCACTGAGCAGTTGGGTTTTTTCCACAGAGAGAACATTTTTGATCGGTTTAATGAGTTATGGGTACAGATAAGCTGCATTGATCCCAGATTTAGACACAGCTTCTTGGCAGATATTTTAGTATGAAGAGACATTTTCTTGGAAAATGATGGGACCATTTCATTAAAGATGTTTCAGTTTCTGGTTCTTCTCAGTTGGCTGGCTAAGTTGCAATTTATTTGAGCAGGGAAAGGGTGAAGCTCTCAGCCTCTAAGTGGTAAAGATTAGACCATATTGAATTTTTTTTTCCTCTGCAGTTTCTGTGCTAGGCCAAAACCTAATGTGGAAGGGTTTTCCTCTATTGTGGGAGCATTATCTCCATGAGAAAGATTTGGGAATTTTCTGAGGGAGCAAAACCCTGCAACCCAAAAGAAAAGGGGATATAGCATGGTGCAAAAAGGTGGGTTTGAAATTTCTACAAGAGCTTTGCATCTTGAAGACCTTTAATGGTCTTTCTCACTCAGGGAGAATGAAAAATTCACTCCAGGATGGAGAGTGACCACAGTGTCACCACGTGCAAGCCTCAAACACTCCACACAATAGTGACCTGGCTGGCTGTGGTCACTATTGCTCTTTAGGAATCTACACAACAAACTGCTCTCCTTGCTTTATTGTGTTAGGGGCAATCTCTGGGACTGCCCTGAAGGATGTGCTGGCAGGGTGAGTGAGTGGAGCCCAACCAAACAGCTGGAAGTGGCAGGTAATGCTGGAATCCTATGCTTGAAAAAAAGCCTTAAATTAAAAAAAAAAAAAAAAAAAAAAAAAAGACCCCCAAAAAACAAAACAAAACAAAACAAAACAAAAAAAAACCAAACAAAAACAAAGCAAAAAAAACCCCAAAAAACCCAAAAACCCCAAAAAAACAAAACCCAAAAAACCCAGCGAGAAAATAACAGCTTCCACTGTCCAAAGCCACACACAGTTTCTGCAGAGCCATGGCATGGCTTGGGTATGTTGTTGTTGTTGTTTGATCCAGGTATCACTTCAGATTTCCTTCCCCAACAATCCAGGGCACTACACCCACATTTGTGGTGGAACCCTTATCAGCAGCAAATGGGGCACGGCTGCAGCACTGCCTCAGCGTGTGGGTAGGATAAAAACTGTTCAAATTCCTGTTCTGCTCCCCATTCTTGCTGCAGGTGGGAGCCAGACCCTTTTCCTGCTCACAGCTGGTGCCTGCATTGCACAGCTGGACATCTCCCTGCTCACTTAATCAGGGGAGCTGAAGAACTCTGCGGCCTTCAGCCTTGAATTTACATATTAATCGCTGACTTCCTGGGAGTGGAAATCAAGCTGATTGCTGATTTGCATAAGAGGAGGTGCATTTGCATGAGTGTGAGCATTCCTCGTGGGTTTGCATCCTGAGAGACTTGCACAGAGATGGAAAGATGAAACAAAAGGGGTGTTGGCTTGCTCTCAGGCCATGACAGGGACACCAGTAAGCCAACTGTCCCCTTTCATTGCTCCTGTCTTAAAATAAAGTGTAACCAGCTGGTCCTTCACCAGAAAGGTGCAGAAATGGAAAATGAACCTCCTTGTTCAACACCAAGCTCAGCACTGCAATAGCTGATGCTGCACCTTCAGTTTCTTCACCAGCAAACTGCAGGCGGCACATGCCTGATTCATAAACTATTTAGCAACAAAATTTATGTTTGAAAAATCCTCTAAAATCATTGAGTCCATTCTTTAACCCAACACTGCAAAGCCCATCACTAAACCCTGTCCTCAAGTGCCACATCTACACATCTTTTAAACACCTCCAGGGATGGTGGCTCCACCACTGTCCTGGACAGCCTGTTCCAAGGTCTGGCCACCTTTCAGTGAAGAAATTTTTCCCAATATCCATTGGCCATTTCCTCTCATTCTGTACTTGTTACCTGGGAGAAGAGACCAACTCCCACCTTGCTGGAACTCTCTTTTCAGGGAGTTGCAGAGAGCAACAAGGTCCCCTCTGAGCCTCCTTTTTTCCAGGCTGAACACCCCCAGCTCCCTCAGCTGCTAATTCACCAGCTTCCCTGCCCTTCTCCAGACCCACTCATAGCAAATTTGGCCACAGTGAATTGAAAATCCTGTGGTGGAGGGTGCTTTGGAAATGGTGACACTGGTGGAAGGTCTGTGTTGTGCAAGAATTGCACAAACTGCAAAGCACTCAGTGGGGAGTAGATTTTGCGCCAATTACTCTGTGATTCATTTCCAGGGCACCAGGAGCATCCTACTGGGTGGCTCTGGGTGAGCTCAACCTCCTGGAGGGGGATGGCACCAAGTACCACCTTGGTGTGGATGCAATCTTCATCCCATCATGGCTGGAATCCCAGTGACATTGCCAAGGGGTAATTGTAGCATTCACATTCTCTGAAAAAATCCCTTTGCCCAGGATTTATCTCCTGGGAAGCTGAAAAGCCTCTGAAAAAAAGGAAAACAATTCTTATCTCATTTGCTTCTCCTGTGTTGTGCTCATGTGGAATGTGTTTGGAGATTGTTCACCCACAGGTGATTGTTCCATTGGATTCTGCTGTGAGTTGTTTTCACTCTTTGGCCAATGAGGGCCAAGCTGTGTCAGGAGTCTGCAAAGAGTCAGGAGTTTTCATTATTATCTTTTTGGCATTCTGTAAGTATCTTTTCTGTATTCTATAGTATAGTATAGTATAATATAGTATAGTATAGTATAGTATAGTATAGTATAGTATTCTTTAATATAATATAGTATTATAAAATAATAAATTAGCCTTCTGAGAACATGGAGTCAGATTCATCATTCCTGCCTTCATTGGGCATTTCCAGCAAATACAATAGGTAATTAATTTTGCTGTCAGATAGCTGAAGAATACTGAGCATCTTCTCTCACCAGTATTTATGGGTATGTTCAGTCCAGCTCCCAGTGAGGCTGGATTTGTGGGAGTCACTGGAAGATGCTGCAAAGGAGATTTCCCCAATGGCTCCCTCTCTTTGAGGTGTTCCATGGTGTCCACGTGGATGATCTCAACCCAGGTTGGGCCTGTTTTCCCCATCTTGGGAAAAAAAAAAAAAAAGAAAAAAAAAGATTAATCCAGGATGTGCAGAAATTGAGGGCCTTGCCTGCAGTCACAGCCCTGTGTGCATCTGCTGAAGGAGAGCCAACAGGAAAATGCTGCAAGGCTGTCTCAAACCCCCCTCAGACACATGTCTGTCCACCCAGGGTCCACCAAAATTCACCCCAAACCTGTAGGGGACTTTTGGGGAGTGTTATCCCTTTATCAGTCTGTACCTTGGCCTTTTCTCTCTTCGTTGCTCTTATTTTGCTGTCACCTGCGGTAGCTGTTAGGAATAATTAATTATATTTGCAAGGTGCTTGTCTATCATCACACAGGGGCTGGAGCTTTGTGTGAGTGATGAAATGGGAGTGAGGATGTGTGGTTCGTGCCTCACACAGGACTTTCAGTGAGGAATCTTTAACCTGTGCCCTGTTTCAGCTCTGACGTTGCCCTGCTGCACGTTGAATCTCCTGCCAATGCCAACAGAGTAGTTGAGCTGGGAAGGGAGAAATTTTTCCCAATTACTATCCCTGCTATGCTACTGCCTGGGGAGGAGTCAGAGGTGAGTAAGGGGGAATGACGAGTGTCCAGGATGCCACCACACAGATAAAACTTCTTTCCTCAGCCCCTGGAACTGCTGGGCCAAGGTGTCACCCTCTCGTGTCCCCTCTCCTGTGCAGGGGCAGCACAGCCGGGCTGCAGGGGGGGATGCTGCCCGTGGTGGACCATGAGATCTGCTCCCAGCAGGGCTGGTGGGGACCCCAGGCAGAGGACACCACGCTCTGTGCAGGTGGAGATGCTGTGAGGGCAGCATGCAGTGTGAGAGCTCCTATAACCAGAGGGGTTTCAAGCTGGTCTCTTTATTTTTCCTTCTTCTCTCACCGTGCTGTGCCTCAAGTGCTGGTTTTGTCAGAACTGATGTTCTGGTTTAGAAAACCAGAAAACCAGAAGAAAACCAAAATTCAAGTTCTGGTTTTGCCATTTCTCCACCTGCAATAGCTCTCCTGCAAATCCTGACCCCTTTGCTGCTTTCAAGCCTTCTTCACATTGCTCCAGAGACAAGCAAGCAGAAAGGAAAACCTCCAGATCCTCAGGATGCACCTCTCCCCTCTGATTTTGGAAAGCAGATTGGCCCTGTCTCTCAGCAGCATCCTGGGGACAAGATGTGAAACTCCAGGACCAGATCCTGGGGACAAGGGTGAAACTTTGCCCTGAAAGTTGCCTCTGCCCTGAACTATAATTATCCCTTACCTGGAACTGTATTATGTATAACTGTACAACCTGTACAACCTGCTTTATTTCCATATATTTCTATGGAATATATAAATATTCCATATTCTATATGAATTCTATTCTATTCTATTCTATTCTATTCTATTCTATTCTATTCTATTCTATTCTATTCTATTCTATTCCTATTCTAATATAGAATAATTTCTATATTATATTCCTATATTTACATAATCACACATTATGTATTTTTCCACAAAATTTTTTAAGGGCTCTGCATGGTGAAGCTACAAGGAGGTTTGTCCTCTCTTCCAATGCTGCTGTGTTGTTGCACCCTGAGCCAGGCATTGTCACCTCCTGCTTGTCACCCTCCTCCTTCCCATCCACTCTGTTTACAGCTGAGCTTGCTGCAAGTTTGGGGTCTGTCCCACACCTCCCTCTGGCCCAGATTAGGTAGAAAAAGAGGAAATTGTGAGGTTCCCATTATCCCAGGAGATCCAAGTGGCCTCAGCTTCAAGGCAAGGAGGTTTGGTGTCAGAACCCAGGAAATTCCTCTGGCTGCCCTGGAGGACTTGAGCCCCTGCCCTGTGCCGTTGGGTCAGAGCCCAAGACCCCTGTGCCTTTGATTTAGCCCTTGAAAAAAACAATTACCAACCTTTATATGAAGAATTACAAGTCAAGAGAGTTAAAGTAGAATGATAGTGAATTTGTCACGGGGTGAAAAACAGATTTTTGAGGTTTTTAAAATGGAAGCTCAGGGTCCCAAGATGGAGGAATTTGGGTGTGACTTGTCCTTTTTCCTTCTTCTTCTTGGCCTCCATATTCTGGGTGGTGTTGGCATTTTTAGATTGGTTTAGAGTAGAAGCTCACTGTCTAACATAGGTGATAGGTATTGGGAAGTAATTGTAAATAGTGTTTTTAGTATGAAAAGATAACATCACCCCGAGGGCCACCAGACAACTCAACCTGCTGGACAGATCTCAGAGGGTCAGAGAAAGAATTTTATAGATAAGAAACAATAAACAACCTTGAGACCAAGAACTGAAGAGTTCTGACTCCTTCTTTGACTGCTGGGCTGGGAAAACAGATTTTCTAACATATCTTGGGGTCACTCAGCAGCAGAGACTCCGAGAGTTTGGCATGTGAAGTCAAGAAATACTTGTTACCTCTTCCTCGATTCCTTTCACTGCAAAGGTGGCTTCTAGTAAAAGCAGCCATGCAGAGCCCTTAAAAATTGTGGAAAAATACCTTATGTGTGATTATGTAAATATAGGAATATAGTATAGAAACATATAGAAATGAAGCAGGTTGTGCAATTATATATAATGCAGTTATAGGTATGAGATAATTATAGGTCTGTAGATATTCAGTGTAATTTTTTGTGTGTGTGGCAGGTTGTGGGCCCAGAAAAAGCCTTTATTTCTCACATATTTTCAGTCTCTAGTGCTCCTTAATCCTATCCAGATAATTTGGCTGAATATTTCCTTTTCTTCCTCCAGTCCAGGAGAATCTGAGAGCCCTCTCTATTGCTACAGGGATAATCACTGGGAAGCCCATGGGAATGTGAATTTTGGCTTAATTCCCTACTGTAACACCCACCAGAAACCCACAGTCTCCACATGTGTATCAGCCTACATGGACTGGATCTACAGCATGAGTTGCATCCCCCCTGAAAGCAAGGAGTTGGCCAGAAGAATTTTAAATTTAGTTTTCATTGAGAATAGTTTTTTCTGTTTATTAAACCATTAGGAGTGGAACAGGGAGATCTGGGGAGGTCTAAAATCAGGATGTTTGATGCTACTTTTGGTGTAGTCCAACAATTTTAAGGAAGCAGCTGCAGCCTCAGAGCTGAAATGCTCTGCTGAGGGCCACAGACGAAATTCAAGCCAGGCAGGAGCTGGGCTCTGTGTCCAAAAAATTATCATCACCATTCACCCAGACAGAGCCTTGCTGCAGGAAACCATGGGAGGAATGAGCTGGATGGGAAATGCAGCAAACATAAAGCATCTCTAGAAGTGCAAATCCTGCAGTGCTGCACTATCCACACTCAGTTTACATTTGGGAATGAACAATGAGTTCTTTTTTCAGTCATAAATAAGGACTGGCACAGGAGCAGCCTTTTCCCAGGCACAGGGGATGGTTTTGTGGAAAAGCCTCTGTAAATTGTGGGTTCTGCTGGAAAGAAAGGTGGGGAGAGGTGTTTTAAATCAGTGTGGGGTGGAGGGAGGCCACTGCTGTCCATAAAACTTTTTGGGTGGGAATAAGTTGTTAGAGCATTCTCCTGACTCAGCTGGGAACAAACCAGCAACAAACCAAACACAAAAAACAACAAACCAACAACAAACCAACAAATCCTCTTCAGAACATTCCCTGGGATGGAGACATGCCTTATTGTGCCTCTCTGCTGAATTAATCTCATTTTTTTGCTTTCCAGACTATGGAGAATAATGGAGGTTTCTAGAAAAGGGTCGCTTGGTGCTTGAATATATGAGATAAAATTAAGCACCTGTGCTCTTTAACCCTCCTCTCATCCCTTCTGCACCTCTCTGGGTTATTAACAGCAAGATTTGGCTAATTTTGGTGTCATGAAGTCTCAGTGAGTGCAGCCAGTGACCTGTAGGTGTGTTTGCTCTGCCTTAGGCTCCAGGTCCAAGCCCTTCAGCAGGGAAGGAGGCTCAGGGAATTCCCAGCCTGTGACAGTGCCCTTCACCTGGGGCTGGGCAGGGCTGTCATTTTGGAACCAAACCTGCAGAAAATGGTCATGATGGATTTTTCTCCTTGAGGGATTGTCTTAGGCTGGAAATGGGTGTCTGTATTCTGTTCCTATCTGATGGGGCAGTTATCTGCTGTTCATGGGCAGTTTTCTCTTTATCTCTCCCACAGCCAATCCTCCCTCCAGGAGATCTCTGCTGTCCACGGCCACTGAGTGTCCCTGCAGGGCTGATCCAATCCCAGCATCCCATGGGGAGATGCTCCACCCAGGGGAGGAGCCAAGCATTCCTACCTGGATCCAATCTGAGCCTGGCACAGCACAGCAGCCTTTGCCCCCTGCATTGCCAGAGGAGCAGCTTTCTGCTGCCCTGCATGGCCAGAGGGAGCCCAGGCCCATCTGCAGCAGCCCTGGAGCTGCAGAGGAAAACTCCCCCCTTGTGCAGGATCCCTGCTGCAGCAGAGCCACAGCTGGCACTGCAGGAGGGCTGAGCCCCCATGGGATGGGGCTGGGACACCCCCTGACACACAGGGGGCAGGGACTGCTCTGACTCGGGCAGGGTTGGTTTGTATCACTGCATTTTTAATTTCTTTTTTAATAAAGATATGTTATCTCTGCTCGCATATCTTTCCCTGAAAGCCCCTTAATTTCAAAATTATAATAATTCAGAGGGAGAGATTTACATTTTCCATTTCAGGTGAGGCTCCTGCCTTCCTCAGCAGACACCTGTATGTTCAAACCAAGACAGGGGTTCCTTAGGGATAACCCCACCAGAGGCAGGTGCTCCCAGGTCAGTGGGAGCAGAGCAGTGTGTGATGCTGCTGGACCAGTAAAATGCTCCTGTCCTGATCTGTTCTCACAGCAGCCTGCAGAGGTTTTGCTTTCAGAACTGGCTTCTCTTCATATTCCCAAGCAAACGGCTTCCATCATAGAGATGCTCCTAAAGAGAGCATTTTCCTCAAGTGTATTGGAAAATTGAAAACCCATAGAAAGCACAGTCCATCCAACTTGTTCTTAAATTCGCACTGTACAGGATGATTTTTTAGGACTGAGAACATAGAAAAGGGCATTTCTGGTGCATGTTCTTCTAGCAGGGAGCAATAAATTCCGTGTAAAACAATCCCCTGTGCTGTTAGGTGTGCAGAGGCCCTTATTCAGTCTGGGCAAGCCTGTCTGCAGTGAATCATATTTCCAAATATTAGACACACAGCAGAGCTGTTAAAGGGAGGGAAGGGGGAAGATGGAGGAAAAGATATATGTGAACAAAAATGCAAGATTTGTCTTCTGATGATCTGCAAAACCATCCCTTCTCCATCCCTGGAAGAGTTCAAGGCCAGGTTGAAGCAACCTGAGATAGTGGAAGATGTCCCTGCCTGTGGCAGGGAGTTGGAATGAGGTGACCTTTAAGGAGTCTTCCAACCCAAATCATTTTAGGATTCTATAAAGTAGAAAACCATCCTCCTGGAAAACACAGGGAACCCTACAACCTCCCCTCTCTCCATTTTGTTGTGTGTGGGATGCACATTTATGGATGAAGGATTTCGATTTAGCTCTTTAATAATTTTAAACCACCCGTGTCCTATCTCTCCTCTTGGGTTTTGTGTTGCTGAAATGGCTCCCCAGATATTAAAGAGTCTTTTTCTTTCCCAGCCCTGTGACCAAAGAAGAAGTTGGGATTCCTCAGCTCTGCTTTTCAAGGTTATTTTTTCTTATCTAATACATTCTTTCTCTGACCTGCTGAGATCTGTCCAGCAGGTTGAGTCGAGGCACAGTGACCACCCTTGGGGTGGTGTTGGCTTTTTATACAAGAACTACATGTACTTTATTTACAATAATTTCCAATACCTATCACCTATGTTAGACAGTCTGTCTCTACCCTAAACTGATCCAAAAGTGTCACCATCACAGCAAAAGATGTTGGACAAGAAGAAGAAGAAGAAGAAGGAGGACAGGACACGTCCAGATTCCTCCATCTTGCCTCTTGAACCCCCATTCTAAACCCCAAAATTCTACTTTTTCACCCTGTGACAAATTAACTATCATTCTATTCAAATTCTTGTGGCTTGTAAATCCTCACACAAAGTTGGTAATTGTTTCCATGGGCTAAAATCAAAGGCACAGGTGTTTGTGACTCCATGCCAAGGTCTCCGAGCCCCCTGCCAGGGTCTGGAGCCATCCAGGGCTGCCAGAGGAATGTCCTGGGTTCTGACATCTCCTAAAACCTGCACACACCTGGGGCACAGCACTATTTTAGCAAAATCCTCTTTGGGGAATGCTCAATTCTCCTCTCCAGAAGCCACTAGAGGGCATTGGCCAACCAAGGGAACGTCACACACGGTTATCACCGACTGCTAAAGGAGCTTTTTGGGCCAAGACTGATAAGGTGCCGTGTCTCAGCCTTGCACTCTGCCCTCTGTGTTTGCTTGCAGACCCACAGATAAGCAGTGACTCACAGGAGCTGCTTTTCACCTCTGTTTCCCAGAGCTCTGCTCTACAAACAGTTAAATCTTCCTTATTATGGCAAACGAAAATGAAACCAGGGGTGTTTTCTGTAAGGCTTGTGAAGGAGCAAAGTCCTGGCTGTATTCTTGGCTCTCAACTTTATTATGCTGCACTTGGCAGTGTCTCCTGGGTGCTCAGTAGTTTGGCAGTTCTGAAAAATTAAAACCCCCTGAATCTCAGTTTCCCCACCCCTTAATAGTGCTGAATGGCTCTTGCTCGTTTTAAGACGTGTGATTTCTGCTGCTCTGTCATAAAATCCCAGAATGATTTGGGTTGGAAAGGTTAAAGTTATCATCTAATTCCAGCCCCCTGCCATGGACAGGACACTTCTAAAGAACCTGGGTGTGCTCTGTCCCAGGAATGGCCCTTCTGAGAACACTAAGCAGCCAAATGTCAGGAGCTCACTGGCACCTGAGACCTTGTTTGACTGTGTTCAAGTTTTTCATTCAAAAAGAAGGAATTAAAAAGACACAAGATCAAAGATTTTGAGAAATTACAGCTTACAAAGGGAGCCTCCCAAGCTACTACCCAAAATTACTCAGATGCTGAGAAGTGAAGTATTTCTGTGCCTGATGCCTGGGCTGGGGGTCTAACCCTGTGTGCTTGGCATAAGGGGGATTTGGGGTGTCCCAGGGGATCCCAATTTCTCATTAGCCTCTGTCCCTGGCCAGGGCTGAGCAGAGCTCGGAATCACTGGGAATGTTGCAGCTTCTGGGACCACACCGGGAATTTATGGAGTGTGAACAGGCCTTGCCACAACCCAAACCACCACAGCCATCCCCTGTTTGCCCCCTGTCACAGACATCTTTTATGGAAAATCCTTTTTTTAGGATTTTTTCTCCTCAGAATCTGAGAGGCCTCAGGAACAAAATGTAAACAATGGTTATCTGCTGCTGTGGAATGCAACAGGTGCATCTGTGATTGGTCTCATGTGATTGTTTCTAATTAATGGCCAATCACAGTCAGCTGGCTTGGAGTCTCGATTCCAAGACAGAAGCTTTTGTTATCATTCCTTTCTATTCTTAGCCAGCCCTCTGATGAAATCCTTTCTTCTGTTCTTTTAGTATAGTTTTAATGTAATATATATAATAAAATAATAAATCAGCCTTCTGAAACATGAAGTCAGATCCTCATCTCTTCCCTCATCCAAGATCCCCTGTGAACATGGTCACAGTCCCCTGATGTGACAGCAGTGACCAGCTGTCCCTGCTTCTGTCCACACTTGTGCCACAACCCCTGTGTTCTCCATCAGCTGCTTGCAAGCTCTGGTCACAGGCTGCCCTGAAATCCAGGCTGGACATTGCTCCTTTAAACCCTTCCTCCACATAAACAAGCCCTGGACCTGTTCCTACAACTGCCCGGAGGAGAAACCTCAGGCTGTACCCACAGGAGCAGGAGAATCAGGTGCTGGAGACACACAGCTCTGATTCAGGGTCATTATCACGTCCCCAGTGCCAAGAGCAGAGTTTTCCTTCTGCATTTTGCTGACAGGAACAGCTTGTGCTGCTCAGCCATGATTTATTGTGTAGGATAAGAGGGAGGCAGGAGCTGGCAGCACATGGTCAGGGCATGTGTGCCTCTCCTGTGCCTCCTTTCCCTCCCTCCATCCAAGTGCCTGGCTGGAGCTGCGTGTTCCTCAGCACTGCTGGGCAAAACTCTGATCCCAGGAGCCACCTTGGAAAACCTGTAGAAAATGCAGAGCTCCACAGCATTTACTGTGTGGAGATGATAGGTTTAACAGCAAAATAATATCCAGAGGTACTGGGAAAACACAGCAGTTACAATGCTCATAGGGAATGTCCACCTCCTTTCCCCCAAAACTAAGTGGTAAGGGTGCTGCAGAAAAGGGGAATTAACTAGATTTTGGAAAGCTGGTGCTGTCCATGTGTTTATGGAGAGCAGAAAAAGGAGATAACTGTGGCAACAGGAGAATCAGCTCCTGGGGGGCTGGCTCTGCCAGGTGTAGGGTGCTCTGGTGAGGTGTAAGGCTGTCTGCAACACTTTGGGGTATTTTGAGAGGGGAGACTGCAGATGCTGTGGAACAGGGGATGCACAGATTAAATATAGGGGTCAGTGGCATTAGAAATGTGTGAGAACATCCCATCCCATCCCATCCCATCCCATCCCATCCCATCCCATCCCATCCCATCCCATCCCATCCCATCCCCCCCTTCTGTGTCAAAGGGGCACAGCTTTCCTGAGGTCCCTTGTCATCTCACCACTGTGAGCATACCAGTTGTTTGTTTCTCTGGGTCAGGATTGAAGGCACTTGAGATGGTGTTTCATGTTCTGACTCAGGTGTTTATTATTTCTGATCAGTAAAACAGTCTTACTGCTGTGAGTTCAGCAGCTTTTCATTAGAAGGCACAAAATGGCCAACAATCTCTGTTCCAAGGTCTTTTAAGACTAAACTATCCAATTAAGAACTGACACCTGGATTATTTTCCCTTTTAACCCAATAACTGATCCCACCTAGCCCCCAATGGGGACTTTTCTGCCCCATTACAAAATGCCACCCAAACCCATGGAGAAGGAGGAAGAAGCAGCGTGAAGAAGAAACCCAGGATGACATCCTGTGCCCTCCATCTTGCTTCCATCCACAACACACTGAAAACCCCCAAAACCTCAATTTCTCACCAAGTGACACACCTACACTGCTCTCTATAATCTATTGCACACTTTTGTGGGTTCCAGTCTATCTTGAAGTCTGGGAACCTTTCTCCATGAGTGAGGGTCAGAGTCAGTGCTGCCCGGGGGGTCAGGGCACCCCAGAGCAGACACAGAAATATTCCCAGTGCCCTGGGTTTCCACACACCACCCCCATGGAGATGTCTTCATACCCTCAAGCATCTCAGGTGGCCCAAAACACAGCAGAGCTGTGGAGCTTTCAAGTCACACAGAGCTAAGCTCAGCATTAGGGCCCCCAGCCACACCATGGCTGTAAAAAATGTTCTGGTTACAGACATCTCCTCACCCAAATCCTACCCTGGCACTGCTGTCCTTTATCAGGATAACCCCAAAATCTCTGCAGCTGAAACTGTAAATTGTAAATTGTACCACTCCTTCACCAATCAGTTCTTGCTCACCTGCAGGCAAAATTGATGGATATTTGGGAGTGTGGACCCTGCTGCCTCCTGACAGCCATTCAGCCTTAATTACCAGAGAGTGCTTTGGGATGCTCTGACTATGAAAAGCACTTAGGTACCATTAAGTTTCCATCTCTATTTACTCCAAAGTAGTAGCCAAGTATTTATTTCCAGGGTAATGTAATAGATAGTAGTTTCCTTTGCAGATGGTCTCAGAGGAGCAGGTTTGTTTTGGAGGGAGAACCTTGAATGTTATTAATTTTGTAATGTTTTAGCCCAGTGTGTGGCTCATGTGGTCCATAGGGAATCTCAAGTTTTTCAGCCTTCTCAACTGGCCTAACTAAAAGCCTCTGTGCTTGTGACAGAATATTTCAGCCCTGTGGCTGCAGATATTCCAATTTTGGTGTGTTTCATGTACCTACTGATATAATGGAGTCAGGCACATTTTGTCCTCACTCAGCTTCCCTGCTCAAAATAGAGGTGTATCCATGGCGGGTAGGTGGTTTGAAATCATCTCCATTTTCTTTCTGGAGATGGTTTCACCCAGCTGAGGATGTGTGTGCCAGGCCAGTAAAGCCCCAGGACACCCCCATCTCTCCTCCAAACCTCAGTGGGACATTTAAGCCATATTTTGTTTTCTTTTACTATAATATCTTAGTGAGATATGTGGTGTGTCCGGTCCCACTAGCATTGCCCAGGAGCAATTTGGCCAGCTGGGTGGCTGGGAGAAGGAGGCAGCTGCCCAGTAGATGGCAATACTGCCATTTATTCGGCAGCAGGATGGGAGGGGTAAAACAAAATGATGGGAGTGAGTGGATTGAGCAGCCCTGAAAATTCCTAATGGTCTTAGCTGTGGAGGAGAATCATAGAATCATCTCTGGGTTTGGGTCGAAAGAGACTTTAAAAACCATCCAGTTCCCACCCTCTGCCATGAGCAGGGACACCTTCCACTATCCCAGGTTGCTCCAAGCCTTGTGCAACCTGGCCTTGGACACTCCCAGGGATGGGGAATCCAGAACTGCTCTGGGCAGTCTCACCACCCTCACAGGGAAGAATTTCCTTCCAATGTCTAATCCAGACCTTCCCTCTTTCAGTTGAAAGCCATTCTCCCTTTTCATTTTAAAGCTATTGACCCGTTACTCCATGCTCTCGTCTCCCTCCAGTCCCTCTCCAGCTCTCCTGTGACACCTTCAGGCTCTGGAAGGAGCTTTAATGTCTCCCTGGAGCCTTTCCTTCTCCAGGTGAACACCTCCAGTTCCCAGAGCATCCTCCTGGCCTGGAAGCAGCACTTTATCACAGCCAGGAGGAGTTTACCTTTCCCCTGAAGTGTGAGGCCAGAGGAGTTTCTGGGCTGGCTGGAAATGGTCTCTCTGCCAGGTGCTGCTGTTAAAGCCGTGCCCACTCATTTCACAGAGCTGCACCTCGGGAGGGTTAAACCAGCTGCCACCCACAGCTTCCCTTGGCAGGGCTGAGGCCATCCAGCTGCCTGCACACAGCCCTGCCACACAGCCCTGTCACACAGCCCTGTCACACAGCCCTGTCCCAGCCTGGTGACACCCAGCTGGCACTCTCGTCCCACTTGGCACCAGGCAGTGCTGCTCCTTCCCATCCCTGGCAGTGGCTGATTCACTGACCCCAGGTAAACCTGTCCCCACCTCGCTCAGGGCTTCACCACTGTGAAAAACGCCAATCACTTATTTTTTAAATTTTAAAAGTTTAGTAGTAATAAAACAATAATAGAGTAATAATAATTTGGACAATTTGAATTTGGACAATATGAGACAACAGAAACAAAGAGTTACAGATGTCCGGGTACCTTTTTCTGGGCAGCATAAGCCCAAAATAGGACCCACGTTAACAGAGGATTAACCCTTAAAAGCAATAGCCTGTTGAATATTCATACATCTCATACATGATGCATAAATTCCATTCAAATAAAGGATTCTCTCTGGTCAGTGTCAGCTTCTTCCTCTGAATCCTAAACGGCGTCCTCATGGCTGAGCAAGGCAGGAAGAAGTTCATTTCTCCTGATAAGGGAGCAATAAATTCTCTTTCTCTGAAAGGTTCAGGTGTCCTGTGGCTGCTGTCTGCTGCAAGTACCTCATTCCTTTCTTAAAAAAATGTCCCACACACATAGCTCCTATTTTAATTTACAAAAGTTACCTTTTAACTACAAAACTACATTTACCACCCTATTAAAATGTTACTACAGCGCTGCTAATCAATGCAACACATAAATTACATATACATAAATAATACATATATTACAACACATAAAATACATAAAATATAGTAAAATACATAAAATGTAGTAAATATCTGCGTAGAGCCATACGATGTGCACTTCTCACAACCACCCTCTTTATTTCCATTTATTTTCCTTTTCTTCCTCTAATCACAGCGTTACTCATCGCCTGCTTTCGCTGGTCCCGAGGTGCCAGCAGGGCTCGGAGCGTTTTGTGCCTCCGGAAAGGGGATGAGTCATTGGGAGCCGGGGACGGGAACAGCCCGTGACGCCAGCCCCGGTGACTCCAGACCTGGCGCCGTGCGGGAACCAGCGCTCCAGGACTTTTCTCATCAAGTGACGGCGAGGGTGGACTTTAACTCCGTCACAGGAAAATTAAAAGAAAAACAAAACCAAGCAAACAAAACAAACAAAACAAAACAAACAGGCCAGGAGATGCAGGGCAAAGAGAGAGCAGGGGTGTTGGCTCTGCAGCACTGAGGGCATCCATAGGGTTTTATGCTTGCCTTGGAGGCATGAAGTTTGGGGGATTTTTTTTTTTTTTTTTTTTTGTCATTTGTTTCGCTGACAGAAGGAAAAGGGCAGGTTTGTGAAGTGTGTCTGAGCAGCGTGACAAGGAGCCTTAGATCTTCTGCAGAGGCAATAAAAGCATCCCAAGTGATGAATTGCCGGGGCTTCCAGACCCGTGTCACTGCAACCAGCACTTCCTCTGCCCATCCAAGAGCATTTCACATGGAATTCAGCAGAAGTTTGCCATGGAATTCAGCAGAAGTTTGCCCCAGGCTTTCCAAGAGCTGAGGCTTTAACTCAGACCTGGAGGTCAGCTTGGCTTTCCCAGGGAAAGGGCGCTGCAGAATGGCATGTTCCCATTTGAATTTTAGGGTGCCACTGGTATGGGATGGGAAAAAAACAAAAAAAAAACCAAGGTCCTGCACCGGGGTCAGGGCAATCCCAAACACAGGTTTGGTGGAGAATGGCTGGAGAGCAGCCCTGGGGAGAAGGATTTGGGGGGATTGAGGAAAGGGTGGTCACAATCTGGCAGTGTGCACTGGTAGCCCAGGAAGCCCCAGCCCCATTGTGGGCTGCATCCAAAGCAGTGTCCCTAAAGGAGCTGGAGAGGGACTTTGGACAAGGGCACGGAGTGATAGGACAGGGAAGCTGGCTTTAAAGTGACAGAGGGCAAGTTTACATTAGATATTAGGAGGAAATTCATTACTCTGGGGGTGGTGAGGCCTTGGCACAGGTTTCCCAGAGAAGCTATGAATACCCCATTCCTGGAAGTGTCCAAAACCATGCTGGATGAAACTCAGAGCAATGTGGTGAAGTGAAAGGCATCAGGAGAGGAGTTGAACCGGGCGGTCTGCAATACAATCCCTTCCAACCCAAAGCATTCCAGGGGTCTGTGATTCCCCATGGGGATGCCCATGCCAGAGGCTGGTGGGATGCAGCACCTTGGGGCTGTTTCAGCACTGTCCCTTGGGGCTGTTGGGCCCCCTGGTGATGATGTCTTGTGCCAATGCACGACACAAAGTCATCACCATGAGCCAAAAACCCACCAGTGCTGCAGCTGGAGCTGTCTGTTGGGAAATAATCCACTCCCAGTCAGAAAATAGGTAATGTAAAAGGGAATTACAGACATAAATCCCATAAAAGAAAAGAAACCCACAACCAACCACATCCCTCTGGGTGGGTAAGCAGGCTGAGCTTCCCTGTGTGTTGCAGAGCCTCCATGGATGAGCCTCTTTTCAGTATTTCTGCTTTTACAGCTCAGCAAATAATTTGTAACAAATAGTTTATTCAATTAATTGAGCTTCTCTGCTCTGGGGGCAGATGGCAACCTTTAAAAATGGATTCCCAATGGAAAACGAGACAATGGCATTCTTTGGCCAATTTCCCTTGCTTTCAGGTCAATGGCAGTGGTTATGATTTATGCCTGTGCTGACAGTCACAGACCCATGGGAGAGGTGTGCTTTTCCCCATCTAGATTCCTGGGATTTATTCATCTTTTTTCTTTTGTACCATGGGCTGCTGCTTCACATGCTACTCTCTTCTTTCCGTGCTGTTGCCATGACCAAGAGTATTTTTTCTGTTTTTCCCCAAGGGCACAGGACCATGGTGATGCCTCTGCCCAGCTGCATCCTTCCAGGTCCCAGGGGGGCCACGGGGCAATGAGAAATGATTTGTAACCCAGGAGGGAAAGTGGTTTCCAGGGTTTCCCAAGATTTCTCCTTGGTGATGTGGATGCTGCCAAGATTGTTGTCTATTCTATCATCCCTTATAGACCAGCAGCCACCATCTACAAGGCTAAAGAGTTTGGGAAAACCACATCCCATGCACTGATTTTTACTTTATTTAGAAAAAAAAAAGAAAAGGTTATTGTGTCACAAAAAGGACATTAGTGAAGAATTTCAAACAAAATTCTTTTATTGAAAGTGTAATGGAAATTTCTTCATATTGCTTTGATGAAATGAGAGACAGCAGCTGTAGACAAATATGCTTTTTTTTTATAAACAAATGCAAATGGATAAGGTAAAAATAAAGCATTTTTTTAAACTTGTACCTTTAAGCAACATAATCACAATATATACACAAAGAAAGCTAAAATAAAGCTATGTTGAAACCAAAGTGTTCCAACCAATACATTAGATAATTACAGATTGTGTCAATAAATACCCAGTTTTTAAACTGTTTAACAGGCAACTTTTTACACAGATACCAAGAAGAAAAAAAAATTATATATTTACAATTCAGTGCCCTGGGGAAAAAAAAAAAAGAGAAAAAAAATATTTTTTTTCTTTTTTGGCACCAACACAAATAAAAAGAATAAATTACTGAAAAAAAAAATCCACAAGGCAGGAGTCAATCCCAATAATTCATTTTAAAAAAGTGTGTGTGTATATATATATATATATATATTTATATATAAAATATATAAATATATTTTATATATATAAATATATATATGCAGAGAAACCTAGGAATGTTACAAAATATATTAGTGCCAATAAATACAGAAGGCTACCAGACTTTCAACTGTCAGCATTTTGGATGCAGTCTGAAGGAACTGAAGGAGCTACCACCTAGGAGATAACCGGAAAGGGGATTTTTCAGTCTAAAGAACCAATGACGACAATGAAAAATAATAATAAAAATAATAATAATTATAATAATAATAACAATAATAATAATAATAATAGATATATCCAGGAAATCCTCCATCTGCCAGTAGTATTCCTACAGTCGCCTTGCGGGAGGAAGCGGCGGCGAGCGCGGGCTCAGGACCCGCTCGTGGCCATGGGGGTCAGCTCCACTTCCAAGTTGACCGGCTCAATACCAGAGAAGATGTACAATTAAATAGCAATAATAAGGATTTAAAAAAAAAAAAAAACCCAAGCAACCCACATTTCGTACGCCAGAAGTTTCCGAAATTGCCGGCAGGTTTGCAGCGAGGCACCTGTCGAAGAGCAGGTATCCAAGAGCACCATCCCTGTGGTCGGGGATAGAAACAGTTCAGCCAATGGAAAAATCCTCAAATCCATATGTCGGGGTTGGTTCCCTTGTCTGTGTGTCTCTGCACCCCCAGAAGTTCCCTCCAGCTGCTCCCAGGGCAGCAGAGCTAGGGACACCAGAACTGTCTCCTCCTCCTGTGCTGGTAATGCCAGGAATCACTCCCATCACCAAATTTTCCAAGGGGGAATTTAAAGCCAGTAGGTTTTAAATCCATTTTGCTTTTTCCATACCACTGGTGTAGGCACTTAGTGTATCACTGATGCACAGATTTTTTTTGTCCAGTTACATCTCGTGGCCAAACAGTGTCATGCTCTCAGACTGACTTAAATAGCAAAAGGCCAAGGCAGCCTCCAGCATCCTTCCTAAACACAAAGGTTTCTCTCATTTAAAAACCAAAAGCCTTCTGTTTTCCAGCTTGGTCTTCAGGTCTTCAAAAACTGTACTCACAGGACAAAAAACCCAAAAAATTTCATATCCATCTGTTTTGCTTGAATTACTTGATTCACCTATATAAAAATATAGTACAATCAGTGTGACCCACTGGATTTTGGAGCTGCAACATCCTTGGTGCTGGGGAGTCCTAAGGAGCACTTGCTGAGGAGCTTGAGCACTGTTGCTGTTTTGGCTTTGCTCTCTCAAAGCCCCCCACGAGGGCTGCCAAGATGGTTCCACCTCCCCACCGCTGCTGACAGTTCCTCTGCATATTTAGACACCATAACTGATGGGGAAAGATCTCATGGCCAAATCCCTAGGAAATTAAATAAATTATAAAATAATTTACAAAAAGGGGTTGGGTTTTGTTTCATGCTAGTATTAATGTTACTCCTTAAATAGTTGAAGGTTCTGCTTGCTTTGCTCTCCACAGTGACATTATGGAGACCAAACACCATTCTCATGTCTACAACAAGGCTGAGAGAAACCAAGCGATGTTGCACAAACTCTTCCCTCGTCCTTCCCCTCCCACACCACTTCTGTTCAGTGTTTTTAGAAATGTGAAGTGAAGACCAACATCGTTCAGACTCAGAAAAACCAGGGTCATCTTCCTCTTGAAGACCTTATTGCCCTTCCAGGTCATCGACAAACCACAGTGCTATTCACGTACTACAGGTAGAAAATAAATAAATACAGATATATTATGCAAAAAAATATGATTGTACACATAATACATCTGAGGTATCACCAATTTAAATAAGGTTTCATGCTAGTTCAAGCTTCAGTGGCTAGTTAAATTCTGGAATTTGCAATAAATAGATGAAGAATGATTATGTATATAGTGTATGGATCTCTTCTGTAAACCTCGTCAGATTTAAACGTAAGAGTGTGTTGGGCCGACTCTTACGTAAACCACAAATTTTCACAATAAATACAGCATCAAAAAGTTGCCTTAAAAGTTCCTGCAACACTGAAACGTTTCTAGAAGGGGCTGTATGGACGACTGGCAACGTTAGCGAGGAGTTTTTCTCAACAGGTCTTTTCGTACAAAACACAAGGAAATTCTCATGTGAAAGTCTTTCTCCCTCCCTCCCTTCCCCACCCCGTCATGAAAGTTTAGAAATTTTTGCACAAACAGCGAGAGAACTGATTGTAGCTGCAGTATGTCAAAACGTCCATGTTGTATAAAGACCAAAAATAGTTAATTTGCTTAGAAAGTTTTCTGCTGTTGCTGTTTTTTCCTCCTTATATTTGAGTAGCACATCCTTTCAGTGAAAGTTTGCCTGTCCAACTGTTCCTCCGTTTTCCTTTTGGCATGAGTCCTTGCCTGAGCCACATCAGTGTTTCACACCTTCACTGTCTCCATCAGTGATGACTTGATGGCATCCTCCAAAAGTTGATTGTCTGTGAAAGGGGCTGGGGTTTCAGGGACGGATTCGGACAAACCAATGAGGGACTCCAAGAAACAGGAGCCCTGATCTCCAGCTTGCGGGAAGCCAGGGAAATTAGGCAACTGAAACTGTAACGCTGAGAAGTTATCCAGGTTCTCATACTCCTTTAAGGAGTTGTAAAGGGGTCCCAAGTTATAGTCCGAGAAGGACTGGAAGAAATCCAAGGAATCAGAGGAAAGGCTGAGGTCGGCGTAGCTCTTGGAGCAGGGCTCAGTGGAGGAGGGGGCGCAGCAGGACAGCCCATCGCACCTCCCGTGGGCTGCATCCTCCAGCAAACCCCCGCTGTCCTGGTTGGCATTCTCATCCAGGCACTCCGACAGGTGGGGCAAGTGGCCAGGGACGGGCTTAGCCTCGCTGCCGTGGTCCTCGATGAAGAAGTCGGTGGGATGGAAGCAGCCGAGGTCATCCTGGCCACGCCTGCTCTCCTCCTCGGCGTCCGAGTCGTTGAAGTGGAGGATGCGTGCCAAGCCGTCGTCGTCCACGTCCGACTGGGATTTCTCGGAGGGGAGGCTCTCGTAGGGCTCCTCCAGGTCCTCGCTGGGGTGGGAGGAGATGGAGGAGTCTGTCATGTCGCTGCTGCAGCTGTTCTCCCCCAGGGCCTCCAGGTCGGGGCTGAACTGGAAGGCAGGCGCCAGCGGCACCGCGCGCTCCTCCAGCGAGCCCTTCCCTGCCGCGCATCCCAGCGCAGGGAGCCGCTCCCGGAATGGGGGCTCGGCCTCCGCCACCTTCTCGCTGCTCTGCTGCTGCTGCTGCTTCTCCAGCTCCAGCTTCATGATGGTGTGGATGAAATGCGTCTGCACACGGGCCTGGTTGAACTCGATCCTGCCCTCGGTGTTGCCACAGCCGTCCTTGGTGCAGCCGCAGGGGAAGGAGGTGTGATCCATCTGGCAACAGGGAGAAGCAGAGAGGGAGGGTTAGGATGGAACCCAGTGGCATAAAACCAAAACTGCCCGTGACTCGTCTGCTCTGAGAAACCAAGTAACTGAGGGGTTTAAAAGCAGGAAGAAAAACAAAACAAAACACCCTGCTCTTTTGAAGAGGTGTCATAAAAAGTTGGATTTCAGTACAAGTGAAGAAGAAAGATTCCAAAAACAAAAAGGTGCAAAAGCAGACATAAGGGAGCAAAAGTGAGTTTTTTCTTTATTGCTATTTAATGATTTCACTATCTGATCTGCAGCAGCCACTAGAGGGGGGCTGTGACACACACATGGAGCACCCGTGTGTGTGCACCCACCTCCGCCACCCCCAGCTTCCAAACACGGCAGCGAGGGAGAAAGCAGGGCCCAGAATAGGGAATGAGGCTCCCTAAATACAGCTGGGCAGGCACCTGCAAAAAATACCCTGAAAAATATAACTCCCTAATTGAATAGAGGGGGATTATCCCACTGTGCAGGTGGCCTGCACAGCTCCGCTGTGGGCTGACGCTCAGCTGACACTCCCACGTTCGCCTGAGCGCACTGGGATTTGTGACACACACCAGAAGAAAAAGGAATTAAAAATAAAACCTGGGGGAGGGGGAGAAAGCGCAGCCTCGTGTGAGAAGCAAGGAACTCTTCCTTGCAGACATTCCCACGTGGCCCAACAGGAGATCGAGCAGGTATGGATCTCATGGGAATGTAAAGCAGGGACGTTCTCACTGCAGCGTGGGGATGGCTGAGTGTGTGATTTGGAAAGAGAATCTTTCCAAGCAGTGCCTGCCTTGCAGCCTGAGGGATGCTCCAAGAGCTTTCCTCACCTCCAAGAGCAGGTGGGAGCAGATGGATTTACAGGCTGCCCCAGCCCTGTCCAAAGATTCCAAAACCAAAAAGCAAAACAAAACAGTCCAAAAGGAGACATAAGGGAGCAAAACTAAGTTTCTTCTTGCTCACACCCCCCTGCTCTAACGCCCAGCTGGAGCCATGGCATGCCCCCATGCCCAGGGGTGAGGCTGTACCTGACATTTAATGCCTGCCAAGCTGCAGCTGCAGGTCTCGGGGTCGCAGACCTCGCGGCAGTCGCAGCCACAGTCCTCCCGGGACAGGCGGATGTTGTGCAGCTCCCGCTTCTCCTCCTTGTCGATCTTCTTCACGCCCACGGCCTTCAGCAGCGCCCGCCTCTTCTTGGCGGGGTAGGGCTGCAGGAAGAAGCCATCCTCCAGGTCCACGTTGCTGACATCGATGTCGTCGTCGGAGATGTCCTCGATGGTGAGCTGGTTGGCCTCCTCTGACTCCTTGGTGCCGTTCATGGTGAGCTGAGGGCAGAACATGGACAAAGCGTTAGTTTGGGACTCAGAACCATTGAAGCCCGCAGCTGAGGGAAAATAAGGAAGGGATGAATTCTTCCCCATGGTGGCCAGCCTCAGGATCAACATCTAAGTCAAGACCTGACTGGTCTTTCTGACTGGGATATCAAGTATCTAAACCAGAAATGAAAAGACTTTGGGAGATGCCAAGAAGAGTCTCAAGTGGATCCCAGGACAGAGAGGTACCACCAAAAGAGAAAAAATGTCTTCTGTGGCTTTTCACTTTTCAAAGGTGGAGAACTAAATGAAAGTCCCCCACTGAAGTCTGTGTTTTTTGGAGACCCAAAGTGAGAGTTAAAGACTGATGCTCCCAGGTCTCAGAGGCTCTTACTAAAAACTGGCCAATTAACCAACAGCATCCACCAGCTCCCCATCAACCCAGCCCCACGCTCCTCACTCACTTTCCATTTCAACGCTTCCAACTTCTCCTCTTTTAATTTCTCTTCGAGCTTGCCCCGACGGACGTTCTCCTGCTCCTTTGAAAACTCTGCCAGCGTGAACTGGCGGGAGGAGCTGTGCTTGCTGACCATGCCCAGGGTGCAGCCCCCACGGCTGGGCACACTCGTGAAGCCCTGGCAGCGTGGGAAGTAAAACACAGTGACCCGGTCAAACTCCACATTGTTCTTCTTTAGTCGCTTGGATTTCTTCAGGATTGACGTGGCTAAAAAGGGGAGAATTAAAAAAAATAAGAAAAAGCACTAAGCCATGCTGCAGATGGAATAGAAATATGACAAACAGGCAGTAGTTGTAATTACTCTCTCAACAGAAAAACACTGGGACAAAGCTACAACATTGCTTGGTGGTGTTTTAGGAGCTAACACTTCAGAGGTGGGATGAGGATGGAGAGGAAGCTGAGCCAAGCCTTGCTGTATCAGAGTCACTGATGAGATTCACCCTACAAGGTGGCTGCTGCTTCTCCTTCCTGCTTGACTTCTCCCAGGAACATCCATTTGCTTATTCTTCACGTGTGGCAGAGCACAATGAACAAGCAACCAGCCATCCTACACATCTGTCTCTCTAAATCCACTCTGCCCCACGCTCAGGAGCCCTGGTCTGCTCCTGGGATGCCAGGGCATTGCTATTCCTGGTGCTTCATGGCTCCAGCTTTTGTGGCAGGGCAGAAAACAGCCGAAATTGCTGTTTTTTCTGGTACTTCCTCTCACCATCCACTGGGAGGAACTCTGAATCTGTGGTTTATTCTCAAGAGACTCATTTGAGAGCAGCTGCAAAGATGTTAATCTTTGTGCAGGTGATCCCTGGGTAAACACGGCAATACATGACTCCGGTTTATCTTAAACTGCTGAAACATGCTACACATCACTTAGAGCAGAGCCTCTCCAGAGATACCTGGCCTTGCACAGCTGCACATGCAAACACAGGAGATGCAGGGGGAATAATTAGTCAGGGCAGGTTCAGAGTCAGTGAGTTTCCACGAGTGTGGCCTGCCAAGAAAGCAAAGCCAGGCACAGCCCCGTGAGTGTGGCAGGAACAAGAGCCAGCTACATCCAAACTTGTGGTGGGGAAGCATTTCTGGTCCCATTCTCTGCTAGTGCAGGGGTGCTTTGGTTGGAAAAAAATAACCCAGAAAGGGTGGGTGAGTGCTGCAGAGCTGGGATCAAGCCCTCCTCTTTTGGAGGCAGAGACACAAGCAGCCCTGCATGGGATCCAAGGAAAATTCTGCAACAACTCAAGGGGCTCAGCTGGTTTGGTGGGCCCCAAAGGCTGTGAAAGTGCAAGACTGGACAGTTAACTGCACCCACATTTCACAGGTCTCACTTGCCAAAATACAGTGTTTCGGTTTCATGTGAAAAAAAAAAGATAAAAAAGAAGTGTTCACCCAGCTGTGTCAGCAGCTTCTGCTCAATAGCTGGGGGTTCACGCTGGGCCCTGCAGTCACTCTGATCATATCTCTGCACTGCGAGTTGCATTTTCACAATAACCTTGACTCAATCTCCTAAAACATGAGCTCTTTATCAGAAGGCAAGTTAACCACCACGATCATCTATCGGCCGAGCTGCTGCACTTTGGCATTTGCTTCCCTCTCCCTGCACCCCTCCTCTGAAATTGTTTTCCCATTCCTGACCCTTTTCCAATTGAGCCAGAGAGTACAAAAAGTTCATTGTTTTGTCACAAAACCTGGGAAGACAAGCAAGAATGAGACTCTTTATTATTACAAGACTTCTAAAGCCTTTTCAGACCACTGCGTGTTTGTGTATGTCTGCTAAGTGGACCTTAACTGCTACATACAGTGGGTGTTCAGTATAATTTACTAAGTTGGACTATTTCTCCTCCATGAAGATGTTCTTCTATTGTACTTTTTATTTTTCCCTTCACACGGCAGATAAAGGGCTTTACAACTCTCCCTTCTGTGTGTTTTCCGAAAAGCTCTCAAAACTTACATTGCTGGGAAAACAAAATAGCTTTTATCTGTACTAGCAGCTCAGGCAATGTCAAACGTGTCATGTTCTTTGGCAAAGTACCCAATTTACGTAGGAAACAAGTTCTGAAATGGTAATTACGTTACTGGTTAATCATTTTTTAAAAAGAGCATTACAGGCCTTCACTGTCTGATTAGGTTTTGCCTGTGAAACAGCTTGACAGGGAATTGAGGGTTGGTGGGATGGTTCTGCAGCACAGGCTTGGATGCCTTTGTGCACACCCATCCTTGGGTTTCTATTCCTGCAAACCAGGACTTTAGCAAAAATATTCCAAAGGAATTATAAATACTGGGAGGAAGACCACTGTGAGGAGGATGGAAGATTATAAACCAGTGTCATGACAGGTAGCAGGTGCTACCACTTCTGGCCATAAAGTGTGCCCCAAGGGGGTCTCTGTGAGATGATGACCCACCACCACACTACAAAAATCCCATGCAGAGGCATGGCTGATCCTGGGAATGCCAGAGCTACTCACGGGTGAAGCTGGACATTAAGGCAGAGCTGGGCTTGGGCTCTCCACGGGAATTCTCCTCATCAGTGTCCCAGCCTGAGGATGCTGAGGAGGACAGGGGGGAGCAGGAGGAGGAGGAGCAGTAGGTGCTGTCATCTCCCAGCTCTTCATACTTCCTTTTCAATACTCCGCTCATGGTGACGCCGTTTTTGTCATATAACTGGAAAACAAAGGAAAAAAACCAACATGAAGCCAGGGAAATTTTAGCAGTTTCTAGTGATGATCAGGGCAGCTGTAACCCCCAGCAAGGCTTCCCCATCAGATCCACTGGGCCATGCAGATGTGATTCCCAAAAAGTGCTGCCCCTAAAACACCTCACCTCACTACACTCGCTGCGCACACCTGTGAATTTCTCTCCCATTTCTACAACACTGCAGAAGAAACTGACTATCCCAGACAACAAACTGTCCAGAAACCAATCCAATCAACACAAATGTCATCAAACAGTAAGTATTACATTTTGCTTACTAATTCTTTTATGTTCACTCCTCACCCAGATCGCTTCCTATGCAGTTACAGCTTTAACGTCTTGCTAATTACAAAAATAAGCCAGTTTGCAGAAAACAATCTGTTGGCATGATTTACTTGCTACAGCCCCCCGGGGAAACAGACTTATTAAATGAAGCACTGAAATACAAATATATCAACTGTGAAGCACAGCCCTTCTCCTCACGGTGCCTTTCATAGTCAGTCCCCCATTCAATAAGCTATTCTTGTTTAGGCTGGGTTATGTATCAAGCATAGAAGCAATTAAACACAACGCAGCTAATTAAAAACAAAGGAGCTCTGTACTTGCCTAGATTCCTAAATTTCCTGCATGCTTTGCCCCTGCTCATCTTAAAGGAAAAAAAAAATAAAAAAAGAAAGCCAAAAATAACTGTGTTGCATCTTTTAAACTTTGCTTTTATAAAGTTTGTGCAAATTCAGGAGAGGGAAAAAAAAAACTCACAAAAGCTACAGCCTTTGCCTACAGTATGTTTGGAGGCTGCTGCCTGAGGGGTGGCTTGCTCTGACCCCATCCCACCATGTAAAACACAATCACATTGCAGGGATGCAGCCCCAGCCCAGGAACTCCTTCCAGCAAGGAGGGGAGAGCCCCAGCAATGTGGGATGCTACCAGCCACCCCAAAATACACAAAAGCTAAAGCATCCCTAGAATTTGGATAACCTGGGACAGCAGACAGCCCTGGGATGGTGGCAGTGCAGATACAGGGGTGCCAGACACCCAGTCCACATCCCCTCCCACCACACGAAACTTCTCCATTCTTTGCAACCCAAACACTTTCTCACCCCGCTTTGCATGTCTGAAGTTAATTTAAGTCTCTGAAAAAGAAAAAAAAAAACAAAACAAAAAAGCACTAAACCTGCCCTTCTGACAGACCAGACACCACACCAGTGGCAGAACATCTCCACCATGGGATTTTCAGTGTCCTGACAGCCCCAGGCAGTATCACGTTGCAGGACAGGAGCACACAGTTCCTTCCAAGTCCTGCACCAACCCTCCCTAATTATGTTTACCACCAGCTTCCCAGGAGACAATAGTCACCTTAAAGGTCACAAAAGTCCCTGGCTGGAGCACTTCTCTGGCCTGGAGGAGTTAATCATTGGCTGTGCTTACAGGGCCAGCTGTCCCCTGAATCTGGGGAGAAGGGATCTCTCCATCCCTCCTCCTCCTCAACAGACCTGGAGCTGCAGGTGGTTTTGCCACAGAGGGGTTGTTGTTTTTTTGGCCCTAATCCAAAATAGATGCAGAGAAGGTGGATTTGGCCACCCTCCAGCCCCAGCAGCACACATCCTACCCAACACCTGGATTAACCCCTTTGCTGCCTGCTCCATGGCAAAGCTGAGCTCGCAGGTGGCCGCAAAACAGCGAATAACAAACTTTTTATTTGTTTTATTTTTGTGTATGAGCATCCTGCTCTGTCTCTTTAGGAAATAATCAGGAGCAAAGAAATTCTCAAAATCCATGGCCTGGGCTGCTTTTTGTTCGGAGAGGTTTGCAGATCCCACTGTCCACACCTGGAATGGGCAAAA